>NC_091750.1:17009700-17194700 GCF_043380555.1 Nothobranchius furzeri
TGGTTGTAGGGGCTGTTGATTAGAGTACACTAAAACAAGCCTGATCTCTCTAGGACATTCAGAAGCCAAGTTATAAGCCCACAAAGGTGGAACTGGACTACTTCTTTAAATTGACACCAGATCCGGTGACCTTTGGGACATGGTTTGACCCCCTTAGGAAAGTGCTATCATCATGAAACGTTCAGATCACTTACAACTCAATAGATTCTACCTTCCTGTAACGTTTCAGCCTGATTGGACCTTGTTTTCACACAAATGAACCCAGAATGATGTGAAATTGTGCTTCGTGCAACATAATTCTGGGTGCCATTTAAAAAACATAAGTGCTAATGAATCCATTCCTTTTTGTGGTTGTAGGGGCTGTTGATTGGAGTACACTAAAACAAACCTGATCTCTCTAGGACATGAAGAAGCCAAGTTATAAGCCCACAAAGGTGTAACT
This sequence comes from Nothobranchius furzeri, assembly GCF_043380555.1. Taxonomy (NCBI): domain Eukaryota; kingdom Metazoa; phylum Chordata; class Actinopteri; order Cyprinodontiformes; family Nothobranchiidae; genus Nothobranchius; species Nothobranchius furzeri. The sequence continues at coordinate 17,010,143 of NC_091750.1, forward strand.
GGACTACTTCTTTAAATTGACACCAGATCTGGTGACCTTTGGGACATGGTTTGACCCCTTATAGGAAAGTGTGATCATCATGAAACATTCAGATCACTTACAACTCAATAGATTCTACCTTCTTGTAACGTTCCAGCCTGATTGGACCTTGTTTTCACACAAATGGACCAAGAATGATGTGAAATTGTGCTTCGTGCAACATCATTCTGGGTGCCATTTACAAACCATAAGTGCTAATGACTCCATTCCTTTTTGTGGTTGTAGGGGCTGTTGATTGGAGTACACTAAAACAAACCTGATCTCTCTAGGACATTCAGAAGCCAAGTTATAAGCCCACAAATGTGTAACTGGACTACTTCTTTAAAGTGACACAAAGCCTGGTGACCTTTGGGACATGGTTTTACCCCCTATAAGAATTTGCGATCATCATGAAACGTTCAGATAACTTACAACTCAATAGATTCTACCTTCTTGTAACGTTTCAGCCCGATTGGACCTTGTTTTCACACAAATGGACCCAGAATGATGTGAAATTGTGCTTCGTGCAACATAATTCTGGGTGCCATTAAAAAACCATAAGTGCTAATGGCTCCATTCCTTTTTGTGGTTGTAGGGGCTGTTAATTGGAGTACTCTAAAATTAAACCTGACCTCTCTAGGATATTCAGAAGCCAAGTTATAAGCCAACAAAGGTGTAACTGGATTTCTTCTTTAAAGTGACACCAAGCCCGGTGACCTTTGGGACATGGTTTGACCCCCTATAGGAATGTGTGATCGTCATGAAACGTTCAGATCACTTACAACTCAATAGATTCTACCTTCTTGTAACGTTTCAGCCTGATTGGACCTTGTTTTCACACAAATGGACCCAGAATGATGTGAAAATGTGCTTCGTGCAACATAATTCTGGGTGCCATTTACAAACCATAAGTGCTAATGACTCCATTCCTTTTTGCGGTTGTAGGGGCTGTTGATTGGAGTACACTAAAACAAAGCTGATCTCTCTAGGACATTCAGAAGCCAAGTTATAAGCCCACAAATGTGTAACTGGACTACTTCTTTAAAGTGACACCAGTCCCGGTGACCTATGGGAAATGGTTTGACCCCCTATAGGAATGTGTGATCATCATGAAACGTTCAGATCACTTACAACTCAATAGATTCTACCTTCTTGTAACGTTTCAGCCTGATTGGACCTTGTTTTCACACAAATGAACCCAGAATGATGTGAAATTGTGCTTCGTGCAACATAATTCTGGGTGCCATTTAAAAACCATAAGCGCTAATGACTCCATTCCTTTTTGTGGTTGTAGGGGCTGTTGATTGGAGTACACTAAAACAAACCTGATCTCTCTAGGATATTCAGAAGCCACGTTATAAGCCCACAAAGGTGGAACTGGACTACTTCTTTAAATTGACACCAGATCCGGTGACCTTTGGGACATGGTTTGACCCCCTTAGGAAAGTGCTATCATCATGAAACGTTCAGATCACTTACAACTCAATAGATTCTACCTTCCTGTAATGTTTCAGCCTGATTTGACCTTGTTTTCACACAAATGAACCCAGAATGATGTGAAATTGTGCTTCGTGCAACATAATTCTGGGTGCCATTTACAAACCATAAGTGCTAATGACTCCATTCCTTTTTGTGGTTGTAGGGGCTGTTGATTGGAGTACACTAAAACAAATCTGATCTCTCTAGGACATTCAGAAGCCAAGTTATAAGCCCACAAATGTGTAACTGGACTACCTCTTTAAATTGACACCAGATCCGGTGACCTTTGGGACATGGTTTGACCCCTTATAGGAATGTGCGATCATCATGAAACATTCAGATCACTTACAACTCAATAGATTCTACCGTCTTGTAACGTTTCAGCCTGATTGGACCTTGTTTTCACACAAATGGACCCAGAATGATGTGAAATTGTGCTTCGTGCAAAATAATTCTGGGTGCCATTTACAAACCATAAGTGCTAATGACTCCATTCCTTTTTGTGGTTGTAGGGGCTGTTGATTGGAGTACACTAAAACAAACCTGATCTCTCTAGGACATTCAGAAGCCAAGTTATAAGCCCACAAATGTGTAACTGGACTACTTCTTTAAAGTGACACCAGGCCCGGTGACCTTTGGGACATGGTTTGACCCCAGATAGGAATGTGCGATCATCATGAAACGTTCAGATCACTTACAACTCAATATATTCTACCTTCCTGTAACGTTTCAGCCTGATTGGACCTTGTTTTCACACAAATGAACCCAGAATGATGTGAAATTGTGCTTTGTGCAACATCATTCTGGGTGCCATTTAAAAACCATAAGTGCTAATGACTCCATTCCTTTTTGAGGGTGTAGGGGCTGTTGATTGAAGTACATTAAAACAAACCTGATCTCTCTAGGACATTCAGAAGCCAAGTTATAAGCCCACAAAGGTGTAACTGGACTACTTCTTTAAAGTGACACCAGGCCCGGTGACCTTTGGGACATGGTTTGACCCCCTATAGGAATGTGCGATCATCATGAAACGTTCAGATCACTTACAACTCAATAGATTCTACCTTCTTGTAACGTTTCCGCCTCATTGGACCTTGTTTTCACACAAATGAACCCAGAATGATGTGAAATTGTGCTTCGTGCAACATAATTCTGGGTGCCATTTAAAAACCATAAGTGCCAATGACTCCATTCTTTTTTGTCGTTGTAGGGGCTGTTGATTGGAGTACACTAAAACAAACCTGATCTCTCTAGGACATTCAGAAGCCAAGTTATAAGCCCACAAATGTGTAACTGGACTACTTCTTTAAATTGACACCAGATCCGGTGACCTTTGGGACATGGTTTGACCCCCTTAGGAAAGTGCTATCATCATGAAACGTTCAGATCACTTACAACTCAATAGATTCTACCTTCCTGTAACGTTTCTGCCTGATTGGACCTTGTTTTCACACAAATGAACCCAGAATGATGTGAAATTGTGCTTCGTGCAACATAATTCTGGGTGCCATTTAAAAACCATAAGTGCTAATGACTCCATTCCTTTTTGTGGTTGTAGGGGCTGTTGATTAGAGTACACTAAAACAAACCTGATCTCTCTAGGACATTCAGAAGCCAAGTTATAAGCCTACAAAGGTGGAACTGGACTACTTCTTTAAATTGACAACAGATCCGGTGACCTTTGGGACATGGTTTGACCCCCTTAGGAAAGTGCTATCATCATGAAACGTTCAGATCACTTACAACTCAATAGATTCTACCTTCCTGTAACGTTTCAGCCTGATTGGACCTTGTTTTCACACAAATGAACCCAGAATGATGTGAAATTGTGCTTCGTGCAACATAATTCTGGGTGCCATTTAAAAACCATAAGTGCTAATGACTCCATTCCTTTTTGTGGTTGTAGGGGCTGTTGATTGGAGTACACTAAAACAAACCTGATCTCTCTAGGACATGCAGAAGCCAAGTTATAAGCCCACAAATGTGTAACTGGACTACTTCTTTAAAGTGACACAAAGCCTGGTGACCTTTGGGACATGGTTTTACCCCCTATAGGAATGTGCGATCATCATGAAACGTTCATATCACTTACAACTCAATAGATTCTACCTTCTTGTAACGTTTCAGCCTGATTGGACCTTGTTTTCACACAAATGGACCCAGAATGATGTGAAATTGTGCTTCGTGCAACATAATTCTGGGTGCCATTAAAAAACCATAAGTGCTAATGGCTCCATTCCTTTTTGTGGTTGTAGGGGCTGTTAATTGGAGTACTCTAAAACAAACCTGACCTCTCTAGGATATTCAGAAGCCAAGTTATAAGCCCACAAATGTGTAACTGGACTACTTCTTTAAAGTGACACCAGGCCTGGTGTCCTTTGGGACATGGTTTGACCCCCTATAGGAATGTGTGATCATAATGAAACGTTCAGATCACTTACAATTCAATAGATTCTACCTTCTTGTAATGTTTCAGCCTGATTGGACCTTGTTTTCACACAAATGGACCCAGAATGATGTGAAATTGTGCTTCGTGCAACATAATTCTGGGTGCCATTTAAAAACCATAAGTGCTAATGACTCCATTCCTTTTTGTGGTTGTAGGGGCTGTTGATTGGAGTACACTAAAACAAACCTGATCTCTCTAGGACATTCAGAAGCCAAGTTATAAGCCCACAAAGGTGTAACTGGACTACTTCTTTAAAGTGACACCAGGCCCGGTGACCTTTGGGACATGGTTTGACCCCCTATAGGAATGTGCGATCATCATGAAACGTTCAGATCACTTACAACTCAATAGATTCTACCTTCTTGTAACGTTTCCGCCTCATTGGACCTTGTTTTCACACAAATGAACCCAGAATGATGTGAAATTGTGCTTCGTGCAACATAATTCTGGGTGCCATTTAAAAACCATAAGTGCCAATGACTCCATTCTTTTTTGTCGTTGTAGGGGCTGTTGATTGGAGTACACTAAAACAAACCTGATCTCTCTAGGACATTCAGAAGCCAAGTTATAAGCCCACAAAGGTGTAACTGGACTACTTCTTTAAATTGACACCAGATCCGGTGACCTTTGGGACATGGTTTGACCCCCTTAGGAAAGTGCTATCATCATGAAACGTTCAGATCACTTACAACTCAATAGATTCTACCTTCCTGTAACGTTTCTGCCTGATTGGACCTTGTTTTCACACAAATGAACCCAGAATGATGTGAAATTGTGCTTCGTGCAACATAATTCTGGGTGCCATTTAAAAACCATAAGTGCTAATGACTCCATTCCTTTTTGTGGTTGTAGGGGCTGTTGATTAGAGTACACTAAAACAAACCTGATCTCTCTAGGACATTCAGAAGCCAATTTATAAGCCTACAAAGGTGGAACTGGACTACTTCTTTAAATTGACAACAGATCCGGTGACCTTTGGGACATGGTTTGACCCCCTTAGGAAAGTGCTATCATCATGAAACGTTCAGATCACTTACAACTCAATAGATTCTACCTTCCTGTAACGTTTCAGCCTGATTGGACCTTGTTTTCACACAAATGAACCCAGAATGATGTGAAATTGTGCTTCGTGCAACATAATTCTGGGTGCCATTTAAAAACCATAAGTGCTAATGACTCCATTCCTTTTTGTGGTTGTAGGGGCTGTTGATTGGAGTACACTAAAACAAACCTGATCTCTCTAGGACATGCAGAAGCCAAGTTATAAGCCCACAAATGTGTAACTGGACTACTTCTTTAAAGTGACACAAAGCCTGGTGACCTTTGGGACATGGTTTTACCCCCTATAGGAATGTGCGATCATCATGAAACGTTCAGATCACTTACAACTCAATAGATTCTACCTTCTTGTAACGTTTCAGCCTGATTGGACCTTGTTTTCACACAAATGGACCCAGAATGATGTGAAATTGTGCTTCGTGCAACATAATTCTGGGTGCCATTAAAAAACCATAAGTGCTAATGGCTCCATTCCTTTTTGTGGTTGTAGGGGCTGTTAATTGGAGTACTCTAAAACAAACCTGACCTCTCTAGGATATTCAGAAGCCAAGTTATAAGCCCACAAATGTGTAACTGGACTACTTCTTTAAAGTGACACCAGGCCTGGTGACCTTTGGGACATGGTTTGACCCCCTATAGGAATGTGTGATCATAATGAAACGTTCAGATCACTTACAATTCAATAGATTCTACCTTCTTGTAATGTTTCAGCCTGATTGGACCTTGTTTTCACACAAATGGACCCAGAATGATGTGAAATTGTGCTTCGTGCAACATAATTCTGGGTGCCATTTAAAAACCATAAGTGCTAATGACTCCATTCCTTTTTGTGGTTGTAGGGGCTGTTGATTGGAGTACACTAAAACAAACCTGATCTCTCTAGGACATTCAGAAGCCAAGTTATAAGCCCACAAAGGTGTAACTGGACTACTTCTTTAAAGCGACACCAGGCCCGGTGACCTTTGGGACATGGTCGTACCCCCTATAGGAATGTGCGATCATCATGAAACGTTCAGATCACTTACAACTCAGTAGATTCTACCTTCTTGTAACGTTTCATCCTGATTGGACCTTGTTTTCACACAAATGGACCCAGAATGATGTGAAATTGTGCTTCGTGCTACATAATTCTGGGTGCCATTTAAAAACCATAAGTGCTAATGACTCCATTCCTTTTTGAGGGTGTAGGGGCTGTTGATTGAAGTACATTAAAACAAACCTGATCTCTCTAGGACATTCAGAAGCCAAGTTATAAGCCCACAAAGGTGTAACTGGACTACTTCTTTAAAGTGACACCAGGCCCGGTGACCTTTGGGACATGGTTTGACCCCCTATAGGAATGTGCGATCATCATGAAACGTTCAGATCACTTACAACTCAATAGATTCTACCTTCTTGTAACGTTTCCGCCTCATTGGACCTTGTTTTCACACAAATGAACCCAGAATGATGTGAAATTTTGCTTCGTGCAACATAATTCTGGGTGCCATTTAAAAACCATAAGTGCCAATGACTCCATTCCTTTTTGTCGTTGTAGGGGCTGTTGATTGGAGTACACTAAAACAAACCTGATCTCTCTAGGACATTCAGAAGCCAAGTTATAAGCCCACAAATGTGTAACTGGACTACTTCTTTAAAGTGACACCAGGCCTGGTGACCTTTGGGACATGGTTTGACCCCCTATAGGAATGTGCGATCATAATGAAACGTTCAGATCACTTACAATTCAATAGATTCTACCTTCTTGTAATGTTTCAGCCTGATTGGACCTTGTTTTCACACAAATGGACCCAGAATGATGTGAAATTGTGCTTCGTGCAACATAATTCTGGGTGCCATTTAAAAACCATGAGTGCTAATAACTCCATTCCTTTTTGTGGTTGTAGGGGCTGTTGATTGGAGTACACTAAAACAAACCTGATCTCTCTAGGACATTCAGAAGCCAAGTTATAAGCCCACAAAGGTGTAACTGGACTACTTCTTTAAAGCGACACCAGGCCCGGTGACCTTTGGGACATGGTCGTACCCCCTATAGGAATGTGCGATCATCATGAAACGTTCAGATCACTTACAACTCAGTAGATTCTACCTTCTTGTAACGTTTCATCTTGATTGGACCTTGTTTTCACACAAATGGACCCAGAATGATGTGAAATTGTGCTTCGTGCAACATAATTCTGGGTGCCATTTAAAAACCATAAGTGCTAATGACTCCATTCCTTTTTGTGGTAGTGGGGGCTGTTAATTGGAGTACTCTAAAACAAACCTGACCTCTCTAGGATATTCAGAAGCCAAGTTATAAGCCCACAAAGGTGTAACTGGACTACTTCTTTAAATTGACACCAGATCCGGTGACCTTTGGGACATGGTTTGACCCCCTTAGGAAAGTGCTATCATCATGAAACGTTCAGATCACTTACAACTCAATAGATTCTACCTTCCTGTAACGTTTCTGCCTGATTGGACCTTGTTTTCACACAAATGAACCCAGAATGATGTGAACTTGTGCTTCGTGCAACATAATTCTGGGTGCCATTTAAAAACCATAAGTGCTAATGACTCCATTCCTTTTTGTGGTTGTAGGGGCTGTTGATTAGAGTACACTAAAACAAACCTGATCTCTCTAGGACATTCAGAAGCCAAGTTATAAGCCCACAAAGGTGGAACTGGACTACTTCTTTAAATTGACAACAGATCCGGTGACCTTTGGGACATGGTTTGACCCCCTTAGGAAAGTGCTATCATCATGAAACGTTCAGATCACTTACAACTCAATAGATTCTACCTTCCTGTAACGTTTCAGCCTGATTGGACCTTGTTTTCACACAAATGAACCCAGAATGATGTGAAATTGTGCTTCGTGCAACATAATTCTGGGTGCCATTTAAAAACCATAAGTGCTAATGACTCCATTCCTTTTTGTGGTTGTAGGGGCTGTTGATTGGAGTACACTAAAACAAACCTGATCTCTCTAGGACATGCAGAAGCCAAGTTATAAGCCCACAAATGTGTAACTGGACTACTTCTTTAAAGTGACACAAAGCCTGCTGACCTTTGGGACATGGTTTTACCCCCTATAGGAATGTGCGATCATCATGAAACGTTCAGATCACTTACAACTCAATAGATTCTACCTTCTTGTAACGTTTCAGCCTGATTGTACCTTGTTTTCACACAAATGGACCCAGAATGATGTGAAATTGTGCTTCGTGCAACATAATTCTGGGTGCCATTAAAAAACCATAAGTGCTAATGGCTCCATTCCTTTTTGTGGTTGTAGGGGCTGTTAATTGGAGTACTCTAAAACAAACCTGACCTCTCTAGGATATTCAGAAGCCAAGTTATAAGCCCACAAATGTGTAACTGGACTACTTCTTTAAAGTGACACCAGGCCCGGTGACCTTTGGGACATGGTCGTACCCCCTATAGGAATGTGCGATCATCATGAAACGTTCAGATCACTTACAACTCAGTAGATTCTACCTTCTTGTAACGTTTCATCCTGATTGGACCTTGTTTTCACACAAATGGACCCAGAATGATGTGAAATTGTGCTTCGTGCAACATAATTCTGGGTGCCATTTAAAAACCATAAGTGCTAATGACTCCATTCCTTTTTGTGGTAGTGGGGGCTGTTAATTGGAGTACTCTAAAACAAACCTGACCTCTCTAGGATATTCAGAAGCCAAGTTATAAGCCCACAAAGGTGTAACTGGACTACTTCTTTAAATTGACACCAGATCCGGTGACCTTTGGGACATGGTTTGACCCCCTTAGGAAAGTGCTATCATCATGAAACGTTCAGATCACTTACAACTCAATAGATTCTACCTTCCTGTAACGTTTCTGCCTGATTGGACCTTGTTTTCACACAAATGAACCCAGAATGATGTGAAATTGTGCTTCGTGCAACATAATTCTGGGAGCCATTTAAAAACCATAAGTGCTAATGACTCCATTCCTTTTTGTGGTTGTAGGGGCTGTTGATTAGAGTACAATAAAACAAACCTGATCTCTCTAGGACATTCAGAAGCCAAGTTATAAGCCCACAAAGGTGGAACTGGACTACTTCTTTAAATTGACACCAGATCCGGTGACCTTTGGGACATGGTTTGACCCCCTTAGGAAAGTGCTATCATCATGAAACGTTCAGATCACTTACAACTCAATAGATTCTACCTTCCTGTAACGTTTCAGCCTGATTGGACCTTGTTTTCACACAAATGAACCCAGAATGATGTGAAATTGTGCTTCGTGCAACATAATTCTGGGTGCCATTTAAAAAACATAAGTGCTAATGACTCCATTCCTTTTTGTGGTTGTAGGGGCTGTTGATTGGAGTACACTAAAACAAACCTGATCTCTCTAGGACATGCAGAAGCCAAGTTATAAGCCCACAAATGTGTAACTGGACTACTTCTTTAAATTGACACCAGATCCGGTGACCTTTGGGACATGGTTTGACCCCTTATAGGAAAGTGTGATCATCATGAAACATTCAGATCACTTACAACTCAATAGATTCTACCTTCTTGTAACGTTCCAGCCTGATTGGACCTTGTTTTCACACAAATGGACCAAGAATGATGTGAAATTGTGCTTCGTGCAACATCATTCTGGGTGCCATTTACAAACCATAAGTGCTAATGACTCCATTCCTTTTTGTGGTTGTAGGGGCTGTTGATTGGAGTACACTAAAACAAACCTGATCTCTCTAGGACATTCAGAAGCCAAGTTATAAGCCCACAAATGTGTAACTGGACGACTTCTTTAAAGTGACACAAAGCCTGGTGACCTTTGGGACATGGTTTTACCCCCTATAAGAATGTGCGATCATCATGAAACGTTCAGATCACTTACAACTCAATAGATTCTACCTTCTTGTAACGTTTCAGCCCGATTGGACCTTGTTTTCACACAAATGGACCCAGAATGATGTGAAATTGTGCTTCGTGCAACATAATTCTGGGTGCCATTAAAAAACCATAAGTGCTAATGGCTCCATTCCTTTTTGTGGTTGTAGGGGCTGTTAATTGGAGTACTCTAAAACAAACCTGACCTCTCTAGGATATTCAGAAGCCAAGTTATAAGCCAACAAAGGTGTAACTGGATTTCTTCTTTAAAGTGACACCAAGCCCGGTGACCTTTGGGACATGGTTTGACCCCCTATAGGAATGTATGATCGTCATGAAACGTTCAGATCACTTACAACTCAATAGATTCTACCTTCTTGTAACGTTTCAGCCTGATTGGACCTTGTTTTCACACAAATGGACCCAGAATGATGTGAAAATGTGCTTCGTGCAACATAATTCTGGGTGCCATTTACAAACCATAAGTGCTAATGACTCCATTCCTTTTTGCGGTTGTAGGGGCTGTTGATTGGAGTACACTAAAACAAAGCTGATCTCTCTAGGACATTCAGAAGCCAAGTTATAAGCCCACAAATGTGTAACTGGACTACTTCTTTAAAGTGACACCAGTCCCGGTGACCTATGGGACATGGTTTGACCCCATATAGGAATGTGTGATCATCATGAAACGTTCAGATCACTTACAACTCAATAGATTCTACCTTCTTGTAACGTTTCAGCCTGATTGGACCTTGTTTTCACACAAATGAACCCAGAATGATGTGAAATCGTGCTTCGTGCAACATAATTCTGGGTGCCATTTAAAAACCATAAGCGCTAATGACTCCATTCCTTTTTGTGGTTGTAGGGGCTGTTGATTGGAGTACACTAAAACAAACCTGATCTCTCTAGGATATTCAGAAGCCACGTTATAAGCCCACAAATGTGGAACTGGACTACTTCTTTAAATTGACACCAGATCCGGTGACCTTTGGGACATGGTTTGACCCCCTTAGGAAAGTGCGATCATCATGAAACGTTCAGATCACTTACAACTCAATAGATTCTACCTTCCTGTAATGTTTCAGCCTGATTGGACCTTGTTTTCACACAAATGAACCCAGAATGATGTGAAATTGTGCTTCGTGCAACATAATTCTGGGTGCCATTTAAAAACCATAAGTGCTAATGACTCCAATCCTTTTTGTGGTTGTAGGGGCTGTTGATTGGAGTACACTAAAACAAACCTGCTCTCTCTAAGACATCCAGAAGCTAAGTTATAAGCCCACAAATGTGTAACTGGACTACTTCTTTAAATTGACACCAGATCCGGTGACCTTTGGGACATGGTTTGACCCCCTTAGGAAAGTGCTATCATCATGAAACGTTCAGATCACTTACAACTCAATAGATTCTACCTTCCTGTAACGTTTCAGCCTGATTGGACCTTGTTTTCACACAAATGAACCCAGAATGATCCGAAATTGTGCTTCGTGCAACATAATTCTGGGTGCCATTTACAAACCATAAGTGCTAATGACTCCATTCCTTTTTGTGGTTGTAGGGGCTGTTGATTGGAGTACACTAAAACAAATCTGATCTCTCTAGGACATTCAGAAGCCAAGTTATAAGCCCACAAATGTGTAACTGGACTACCTCTTTAAATTGACACCAGATCCAGTGACCTTTGGGACATGGTTTGACCCCTTATAGGAATGTGCGATCATCATGAAACATTCAGATCACTTACAACTCAATAGATTCTACCGTCTTGTAACGTTTCAGCCTGATTGGACCTTGTTTTCACACAAATGGACCCAGAATGATGTGAAATTGTGCTTTGTGCAAAATAATTCTGGGTGCCATTTACAAACCATAAGTGCTAATGACTCCATTCCTTTTTGTGGTTGTAGGGGCTGTTGATTGGAGTACACTAAAACAAACCTGATCTCTCTAGGACATTCAGAAGCCAAGTTATAAGCCCACAAATGTGTAACTGGACTACTTCTTTAAAGTGACACCAGGCCCGGTGACCTTTGGGACATGGTTTGACATCAGATTGGAATGTGCGATCATCATGAAACGTTCAGATCACTTACAACTCAATATATTCTACCTTCCTGTAACGTTTCAGCCTGATTGGACCTTGTTTTCACACAAATGAACCCAGAATGATGTGAAATTGTGCTTTGTGCAACATAATTCTGGGATCCATTTAAAAACCATAAGTGCTAATGACTCCATTCCTTTTTGAGGGTGTAGGGGCTGTTGATTGAAGTACATTAAAACAAACCTGATCTCTCTAGGACATTCAGAAGCCAAGTTATAAGCCCACAAAGGTGTAACTGGACTACTTCTTTAAAGTGACACCAGGCCCGGTGACCTATGGGACATGGATTGACCCCCTATAGGAATGTGTGATCATCATGAAACGTTCAGATCACTTACAACTCAATAGATTCTACCTTCTTGTAACGTTTCAGCCTGATTGGACCTTGTTTTCACACAAATGAACCCAGAATGATGTGAAAATGTGCTTCGTGCAACATAATTCTAGGTGCCATTTAAAAACCATAAGCGCTAATGACTCCATTCCTTTTTGTGGTTGTAGGGGCTGTTGATTGGAGTACACTAAAACAAACCTGATCTCTCTAGGATATTCAGAAGCCACGTTAAAAGCCCACAAATGTGGAACTGGACTACTTCTTTAAATTGACACCAGATCCGGTGACCTTTGGGACATGGTTTGACCCCCTTAGGAAAGTGCTATCATCATGAAACGTTCAGATCACTTACAACTCAATAGATTCTACCTTCCTGTAATGTTTCAGCCTGATTGGACCTTGTTTTCACACAAATGAACCCAGAATGACGTGAAATTGTGCTTCGTGCAACATAATTCTGGGTGCCATTTAAAAACCATAAGTGCTAATGACTCCATTCCTTTTTGTGGTTGTAGGGGCTGTTGATTGGATTACACTAAAACAAACCTGATCCCTCTAGGACATCCAGAAGCTAAGTTATAAGCCCACAAATGTGTAACTGGACTACTTCTTTAAATTGACACCAGATCCGGTGACCTTTGGGAAATGGTTTGACCCCCTTAGGAAAGTGCTATCATCATGAAACGTTCAGATCACTTACAACTCAATAGATTCTACCTTCCTGTAACGTTTCAGCCTGATTGGACCTTGTTTTCACACAAATGAACCCAGAATGATCCGAAATTGTGCTTTGTGCAACATAATTCTGGGTGCCATTTACAAACCATAAGTGCTAATGACTCCATTCCTTTTTGTGGTTGTAGGGGCTGTTGATTGGACTACACTAAAATAAACCTGATCTCTCTAGGACATTCAGAAGCCAAGTTATAAGCCCACAAATGTGTAACTGGACTACCTCTTTAAATTGACACCAGATCCGGTGACCTTTGGGACATGGTTTGACCCCTTATAGGAATGTGCGATCATCATGAAACATTCAGATCACTTACAACTCAATAGATTCTACCGTCTTGTAACGTTTCAGCCTGATTGGACCTTGTTTTCACACAAATGGACCCAGAATGATGTGAAATTGTGCTTTGTGCAAAATAATTCTGGGTGCCATTTACAAACCATAAGTGCTAATGACTCTATTCCTTTTTGTGGTTGTAGGGGCTGTTGATTGGAGTACACTAAAACAAACCTGATCTCTCTAGGACATTCAGAAGCCAAGTTATAAGCCCACAAATGTGTAACTGGACTACTTCTTTAAAGTGACACCAGGCCCGGTGACCTTTGGGACATGGTTTGACATCAGATTGGAATGTGCGATCATCATGAAACGTTCAGATCACTTACAACTCAATATATTCTACCTTCCTGTAACGTTTCAGCCTGATTGGACCTTCTTTTCACACAAATGAACCCAGAATGATGTGAAATTGTGCTTTGTGCAACATAATTCTGGGTGCCATTTAAAAACCATAAGTGCTAATGACTCCATTCCTTTTTGAGGGTGTAGGGGCTGTTGATTGAAGTACATTAAAACAAACCTGATCTCTCTAGGACATTCAGAAGCCAAGTTATAAGCCCACAAAGGTGTAACTGGACTACTTCTTTAAAGTGACACCAGGCCCGGTGACCTATGGGACATGGATTGACCCCCTATAGGAATGTGTGATCATCATGAAACGTTCAGATCACTTACAACTCAATAGATTCTACCTTCTTGTAACGTTTCAGCCTGATTGGACCTTGTTTTCACACAAATGAACCCAGAATGATGTGAAAATGTGCTTCGTGCAACATAATTCTAGGTGCCATTTAAAAACCATAAGCGCTAATGACTCCATTCCTTTTTGTGGTTGTAGGGGCTGTTGATTGGAGTACACTAAAACAAACCTGATCTCTCTAGGATATTCAGAAGCCACGTTAAAAGCCCACAAATGTGGAACTGGACTACTTCTTTAAATTGACACCAGATCCGGTGACCTTTGGGACATGGTTTGACCCCCTTAGGAAAGTGCTATCATCATGAAACGTTCAGATCACTTACAACTCAATAGATTCTACCTTCCTGTAATTTTTCAGCCTGATTGGACCTTGTTTTCACACAAATGAACCCAGAATGATGTGAAATTGTGCTTCGTGCAACATAATTCTGGGTGCCATTTAAAAACCATAAGTGCTAATGACTCCATTCCTTTTTGTGGTTGTAGGGGCTGTTGATTGGATTACACTAAAACAAACCTGATCCCTCTAGGGCATCCAGAAGCTAAGTTATAAGCCCAGAAATGTGTAACTGGACTACTTCTTTAAATTGACACCAGATCCGGTGACCTTTGGGAAATGGTTTGACCCCCTTAGGAAAGTGCTATCATCATGAAACATTCAGATCACTTACAACTCAATAGATTCTACCTTCCTGTAACGTTTCAGCCTGATTGGACCTTGTTTTCACACAAATGAACCCAGAATGATCCGAAATTGTGCTTCGTGCAACATAATTCTGGGTGCCATTTACAAACCATAAGTGCTAATGACTCCATTCCTTTTTGTGGTTGTAGGGGCTGTTGATTGGACTACACTAAAATAAACCTGATCTCTCTAGGACATTCAGAAGCCAAGTTATAAGCCCACAAATGTGTAACTGGACTACTTCTTTAAAGTGACACCAGGCCCGGTGACCTTTGGGACATGGTTTGACCCCCTATAGGAATGTGCGATCATCATGAAACGTTCAGATCACTTACAACTCAATATATTCTACCTTCCTGTAACGTTTCAGCCTGATTGGACCTTGTTTTCACAGAAATGAACCCAGAATGATGTGAAATTGTGCTTTGTGCAACATAATTCTGGGTGACATTTAAAAACCATAAGTGCTAATGACTCCATTCCTTTTTGAGGGTGTAGGGGATGTTGATTGAAGTACATTAAAACAAACCTGATCTCTCTAGGACATTCAGAAGCCAAGTTATAAGCCCACAAATGTGTAACTGGACTATTTCTTTAAATTGACACCAGATCCGGTGACCTTTGGGACATGGTTTGACCCCTTATAGGAATGTGCGATCATCATGAAACATTCAGATCACTTACAACTCAATATATTCTACCTTCTTGTAACGTTTCAGCCTGATTGGACCTTGTTTTCACACAAATGGACCCAGAATGATGTGAAATTGTGCTTCGTGCAACATAATTCTGGGTGCCATTTACAAACCATAAGTGCTAATGACTCCATTCCTTTTTGTGGTTGTAGGGGCTGTTGATTGGAGTACACTAAAACAAACCTGATCTCTCTAGGACATTCAGAAGCCAAGTTATAAGCCCACAAATGTGTAACTGGACTACTTCTTTAAATTGACACCAGGCCTGGTGACCTTTGGGACATGGTTTTACCCCCTATAGGAATGTGCGATCATCATGAAACGTTCAGATCACTTACAATTCAATAGATTCTACCTTCTTGTAATGTTTCAGCCTGATTGGACCTTGTTTTCACACAAATGGACCCAGAATGATGTGAAATTGTGCTTCGTGCAACATAATTCTGGGTGCCATTTAAAAACCATGAGTGCTAATAACTCCATTCCTTTTTGTGGTTGTAGGGGCTGTTGATTGGAGTACACTAAAACAAACCTGATCTCTCTAGGACATTCAGAAGCCAAGTTATAAGCCCACAAAGGTGTAACTGGACTACTTCTTTAAAGCGACACCAGGCCCGGTGACCTTTGGGACATGGTCGTACCCCCTATAGGAATGTGCGATCATCATGAAACGTTCAGATCACTTACAACTCAGTAGATTCTACCTTCTTGTAACGTTTCATCTTGATTGGACCTTGTTTTCACACAAATGGACCCAGAATGATGTGAAATTGTGCTTCGTGCAACATAATTCTGGGTGCCATTTAAAAACCATAAGTGCTAATGACTCCATTCCTTTTTGTGGTAGTGGGGGCTGTTAATTGGAGTACTCTAAAACAAACCTGACCTCTCTAGGATATTCAGAAGCCAAGTTATAAGCCCACAAAGGTGTAACTGGACTACTTCTTTAAATTGACACCAGATCGGGTGACCTTTGGGACATGGTTTGACCCCCTTAGGAAAGTGCTATCATCATGAAACGTTCAGATCACTTACAACTCAATAGATTCTACCTTCCTGTAACGTTTCTGCCTGATTGGACCTTGTTTTCACACAAATGAACCCAGAATGATGTGAAATTGTGCTTCGTGCAACATAATTCTGGGTGCCATTTAAAAACCATAAGTGCTAATGACTCCATTCCTTTTTGTGGTTGTAGGGGCTGTTGATTAGAGTACACTAAAACAAACCTGATCTCTCTAGGACATTCAGAAGCCAAGTTATAAGCCCACAAAGGTGGAACTGGACTACTTCTTTAAATTGACAACAGATCCGGTGACCTTTGGGACATGGTTTGACCCCCTTAGGAAAGTGCTATCATCATGAAACGTTCAGATCACTTACAACTCAATAGATTCTACCTTCCTGTAACGTTTCAGCCTGATTGGACCTTGTTTTCACACAAATGAACCCAGAATGATGTGAAATTGTGCTTCGTGCAACATAATTCTGGGTGCCATTTAAAAACCATAAGTGCTAATGACTCCATTCCTTTTTGTGGTTGTAGGGGCTGTTGATTGGAGTACACTAAAACAAACCTGATCTCTCTAGGACATGCAGAAGCCAAGTTATAAGCCCACAAATGTGTAACTGGACTACTTCTTTAAAGTGACACAAAGCCTGGTGACCTTTGGGACATGGTTTTACCCCCTATAGGAATGTGCGATCATCATGAAACGTTCAGATCACTTACAACTCAATAGATTCTACCTTCTTGTAACGTTTCAGCCTGATTGGACCTTGTTTTCACACAAATGGACCCAGAATGATGTGAAATTGTGCTTCGTGCAACATAATTCTGGGTGCCATTAAAAAAACCATAAGTGCTAATGGCTCCATTCCTTTTTGTGGTTGTATGGGCTGTTAATTGGAGTACTCTAAAACAAACCTGACCTCTCTAGGATATTCAGAAGCCAAGTTATAAGCCCACAAATGTGTAACTGGACTACTTCTTTAAAGTGACACCAGGCCTGGTGACCTTTGGGACATGGTTTGACCCCCTATAGGAATGTGCGATCATATTGAAACGTTCAGATCACTTACAATTCAATAGATTCTACCTTCTTGTAATGTTTCAGCCTGATTGGACCTTGTTTTCACACAAATGGACCCAGAATGATGTGAAATTGTGCTTCGTGCAACATAATTCTGGGTGCCATTTAAAAACCATAAGTGCTAATGACTCCATGCCTTTTTGTGGTTGTAGGGGCTGTTGATTGGAGTACACTAAAACAAACCTGATCTCTCTAGGACATTCAGAAGCCAAGTTATAAGCCCACAAAGGTGTAACTGGACTACTTCTTTAAAGCGACACCAGGCCCGGTGACCTTTGGGACATGGTCGTACCCCCTATAGGAATGTGCGATCATCATGAAACGTTCAGATCACTTTCAACTCAGTAGATTCTACCTTCTTGTAACGTTTCATCCTGATTGGACCTTGTTTTCACACAAATGGACCCAGAATGATGTGAAATTGTGCTTCGTGCAACATAATTCTGGGTGCCATTTAAAAACCATAAGTGCTAATGACTCCATTCCTTTTTGTGGTAGTGGGGGCTGTTAATTGGAGTACTCTAAAACAAACCTGACCTCTCTAGGATATTCAGAAGCCAAGTTATAAGCCCACAAAGGTGTAACTGGACTACTTCTTTAAATTGACACCAGATCCGGTGACCTTTGGGACATGGTTTGACCCCCTTAGGAAAGTGCTATCATCATGAAACGTTCAGATCACTTACAACTCAATAGATTCTACCTTCCTGTAACGTTTCTGCCTGATTGGACCTTGTTTTCACACAAATGAACCCAGAATGATGTGAAATTGTGCTTCGTGCAACATAATTCTGGGTGCCATTTAAAAACCATAAGTGCTAATGACTCCATTCCTTTTTGTGGTTGTAGGGGCTGTTGATTAGAGTACAATAAAACAAACCTGATCTCTCTAGGACATTCAGAAGCCAAGTTATAAGCCCACAAAGGTGGAACTGGACTACTTCTTTAAATTGACACCAGATCCGGTGACCTTTGGGACATGGTTTGACCCCCTTAGGAAAGTGCTATCATCATGAAACGTTCAGATCACTTACAACTCAATAGATTCTACCTTCCTGTAACGTTTCAGCCTGATTGGACCTTGTTTTCACACAAATGAACCCAGAATGATGTGAAATTGTGCTTTGTGCAACATAATTCTGGGTGCCATTTAAAAAACATAAGTGCTAATGACTCCATTCCTTTTTGTGGTTGTAGGGGCTGTTGATTGGAGTACACTAAAACAAACCTGATCTCTCTAGGACATGCAGAAGCCAAGTTATAAGCCCACAAATGTGTAACTGGACTACTTCTTTAAATTGACACCAGATCCGGTGACCTTTGGGACATGGTTTGACCCCTTATAGGAAAGTGTGATCATCATGAAACATTCAGATCACTTACAACTCAATAGATTCTACCTTCTTGTAACGTTCCAGCCTGATTGGACCTTGTTTTCACACAAATGGACCAAGAATGATGTGAAATTGTGCTTCGTGCAACATCATTCTGGGTGCCATTTACAAACCATAAGTGCTAATGACTCCATTCCTTTTTGTGGTTGTAGGGGCTGTTGATTGGAGTACACTAAAACAAACCTGATCTCTCTAGGACATTCAGAAGCCAAGTTATAAGCCCACAAATGTGTAACTGGACTACTTCTTTAAAGTGACACAAAGCCTGGTGACCTTTGGGACATGGTTTTACCCCCTATAAGAATGTGCGATCATCATGAAACATTCAGATCACTTACAACTCAATAGATTCTACCTTCTTGTAACGTTTCAGCCCGATTGGACCTTGTTTTCACACAAATGGACCCAGAATGATGTGAAATTGTGCTTCGTGCAACATAATTCTGGGTGCCATTTAAAAACCATAAGCGCTAATGACTCCATTCCTTTTTGTGGTTGTAGGGGCTGTTGAATGGAGTACAATAAAACAAACCTGATCTCTCTAGGATATTCAGAAGCCACGTTATAAGCCCACAAATGTGGAACTGGACTACTTCTTTAAATTGACACCAGATCCGGTGACCTTTGGGACATGGTTTGACCCCCTTAGGAAAGTGCTATCATCATGAAACGTTCAGATCACTTACAACTCAATAGATTCTACCTTCCTGTAATGTTTCAGCCTGATTGGACCTTGTTTTCACAGAAATGAACCCAGAATGATGTGAAATTGTGCTTTGTGCAACATAATTCTGGGTGACATTTAAAAACCATAAGTGCTAATGACTCCATTCCTTTTTGAGGGTGTAGGGGATGTTGATTGAAGTACATTAAAACAAACCTGATCTCTCTAGGACATTCAGAAGCCAAGTTATAAGCCCACAAATGTGTAACTGGACTATTTCTTTAAATTGACACCAGATCCGGTGACCTTTGGGACATGGTTTGACCCCTTATAGGAATGTGCGATCATCATGAAACATTCAGATCACTTACAACTCAATATATTCTACCTTCTTGTAACGTTTCAGCCTGATTGGACCTTGTTTTCACACAAATGGACCCAGAATGATGTGAAATTGTGCTTCGTGCAACATAATTCTGGGTGCCATTTACAAACCATAAGTGCTAATGACTCCATTCCTTTTTGTGGTTGTAGGGGCTGTTGATTGGAGTACACTAAAACAAACCTGATCTCTCTAGGACATTCAGAAGCCAAGTTATAAGCCCACAAATGTGTAACTGGACTACTTCTTTAAATTGACACCAGGCCTGGTGACCTTTGGGACATGGTTTTACCCCCTATAGGAATGTGCGATCATCATGAAACGTTCAGATCACTTACAATTCAATAGATTCTACCTTCTTGTAACGTTTCAGCCTGATTGGACCTTGTTTTCACACAAATGGACCCAGAATGATGTGAAATTGTGCTTCGTGCAACATAATTCTGGGTGCCATTTAAAAACCATGAGTGCTAATAACTCCATTCCTTTTTGTGGTTGTAGGGGCTGTTGATTGGAGTACACTAAAACAAACCTGATCTCTCTAGGACATTCAGAAGCCAAGTTATAAGCCCACAAAGGTGTAACTGGACTACTTCTTTAAAGCGACACCAGGCCCGGTGACCTTTGGGACATGGTCGTACCCCCTATAGGAATGTGCGATCATCATGAAACGTTCAGATCACTTACAACTCAGTAGATTCTACCTTCTTGTAACGTTTCATCTTGATTGGACCTTGTTTTCACACAAATGGACCCAGAATGATGTGAAATTGTGCTTCGTGCAACATAATTCTGGGTGCCATTTAAAAACCATAAGTGCTAATGACTCCATTCCTTTTTGTGGTAGTGGGGGCTGTTAATTGGAGTACTCTAAAACAAACCTGACCTCTCTAGGATATTCAGAAGCCAAGTTATAAGCCCACAAAGGTGTAACTGGACTACTTCTTTAAATTGACACCAGATCGGGTGACCTTTGGGACATGGTTTGACCCCCTTAGGAAAGTGCTATCATCATGAAACGTTCAGATCACTTACAACTCAATAGATTCTACCTTCCTGTAACGTTTCTGCCTGATTGGACCTTGTTTTCACACAAATGAACCCAGAATGATGTGAAATTGTGCTTCGTGCAACATAATTCTGGGTGCCATTTAAAAACCATAAGTGCTAATGACTCCATTCCTTTTTGTGGTTGTAGGGGCTGTTGATTAGAGTACACTAAAACAAACCTGATCTCTCTAGGACATTCAGAAGCCAAGTTATAAGCCCACAAAGGTGGAACTGGACTACTTCTTTAAATTGACAACAGATCCGGTGACCTTTGGGACATGGTTTGACCCCCTTAGGAAAGTGCTATCATCATGAAACGTTCAGATCACTTACAACTCAATAGATTCTACCTTCCTGTAACGTTTCAGCCTGATTGGACCTTGTTTTCACACAAATGAACCCAGAATGATGTGAAATTGTGCTTCGTGCAACATAATTCTGGGTGCCATTTAAAAACCATAAGTGCTAATGACTCCATTCCTTTTTGTGGTTGTAGGGGCTGTTGATTGGAGTACACTAAAACAAACCTGATCTCTCTAGGACATGCAGAAGCCAAGTTATAAGCCCACAAATGTGTAACTGGACTACTTCTTTAAAGTGACACAAAGCCTGGTGACCTTTGGGACATGGTTTTACCCCCTATAGGAATGTGCGATCATCATGAAACGTTCAGATCACTTACAACTCAATAGATTCTACCTTCTTGTAACGTTTCAGCCTGATTGGACCTTGTTTTCACACAAATGGACCCAGAATGATGTGAAATTGTGCTTCGTGCAACATAATTCTGGGTGCCATTAAAAAAACCATAAGTGCTAATGGCTCCATTCCTTTTTGTGGTTGTAGGGGCTGTTAATTGGAGTACTCTAAAACAAACCTGACCTCTCTAGGATATTCAGAAGCCAAGTTATAAGCCCACAAATGTGTAACTGGACTACTTCTTTAAAGTGACACCAGGCCTGGTGACCTTTGGGACATGGTTTGACCCCCTATAGGAATGTGCGATCATATTGAAACGTTCAGATCACTTACAATTCAATAGATTCTACCTTCTTGTAATGTTTCAGCCTGATTGGACCTTGTTTTCACACAAATGGACCCAGAATGATGTGAAATTGTGCTTCGTGCAACATAATTCTGGGTGCCATTTAAAAACCATAAGTGCTAATGACTCCATGCCTTTTTGTGGTTGTAGGGGCTAATGATTGGAGTAGACTAAAACAAACCTGATCTCTCTAGGACATTCAGAAGCCAAGTTATAAGCCCACAAAGGTGTAACTGGACTACTTCTTTAAAGCGACACCAGGCCCGGTGACCTTTGGGACATGGTCGTACCCCCTATAGGAATGTGCGATCATCATGAAACGTTCAGATCACTTTCAACTCAGTAGATTCTACCTTCTTGTAACGTTTCATCCTGATTGGACCTTGTTTTCACACAAATGGACCCAGAATGATGTGAAATTGTGCTTCGTGCAACATAATTCTGGGTGCCATTTAAAAACCATAAGTGCTAATGACTCCATTCCTTTTTGTGGTAGTGGGGGCTGTTAATTGGAGTACTCTAAAACAAACCTGACCTCTCTAGGATATTCAGAAGCCAAGTTATAAGCCCACAAAGGTGTAACTGGACTACTTCTTTAAATTGACACCAGATCCGGTGACCTTTGGGACATGGTTTGACCCCCTTAGGAAAGTGCTATCATCATGAAACGTTCAGATCACTTACAACTCAATAGATTCTACCTTCCTGTAACGTTTCTGCCTGATTGGACCTTGTTTTCACACAAATGAACCCAGAATGATGTGAAATTGTGCTTCGTGCAACATAATTCTGGGTGCCATTTAAAAACCATAAGTGCTAATGACTCCATTCCTTTTTGTGGTTGTAGGGGCTGTTGATTAGAGTACAATAAAACAAACCTGATCTCTCTAGGACATTCAGAAGCCAAGTTATAAGCCCACAAAGGTGGAACTGGACTACTTCTTTAAATTGACACCAGATCCGGTGACCTTTGGGACATGGTTTGACCCCCTTAGGAAAGTGCTATCATCATGAAACGTTCAGATCACTTACAACTCAATAGATTCTACCTTCCTGTAACGTTTCAGCCTGATTGGACCTTGTTTTCACACAAATGAACCCAGAATGATGTGAAATTGTGCTTTGTGCAACATAATTCTGGGTGCCATTTAAAAAACATAAGTGCTAATGACTCCATTCCTTTTTGTGGTTGTAGGGGCTGTTGATTGGAGTACACTAAAACAAACCTGATCTCTCTAGGACATGCAGAAGCCAAGTTATAAGCCCACAAATGTGTAACTGGACTACTTATTTAAATTGACACCAGATCCGGTGACCTTTGGGACATGGTTTGACCCCTTATAGGAAAGTGTGATCATCATGAAACATTCAGATCACTTACAACTCAATAGATTCTACCTTCTTGTAACGTTCCAGCCTGATTGGACCTTGTTTTCACACAAATGGACCAAGAATGATGTGAAATTGTGCTTCGTGCAACATCATTCTGGGTGCCATTTACAAACCATAAGTGCTAATGACTCCATTCCTTTTTGTGGTTGTAGGGGCTGTTGATTGGAGTACACTAAAACAAACCTGATCTCTCTAGGACATTCAGAAGCCAAGTTATAAGCCCACAAATGTGTAACTGGACTACTTCTTTAAAGTGACACAAAGCCTGGTGACCTTTGGGACATGGTTTTACCCCCTATAAGAATGTGCGATCATCATGAAACATTCAGATCACTTACAACTCAATAGATTCTACCTTCTTGTAACGTTTCAGCCCGATTGGACCTTGTTTTCACACAAATGGACCCAGAATGATGTGAAATTGTGCTTCGTGCAACATAATTCTGG
Organism: Nothobranchius furzeri; assembly: GCF_043380555.1. Taxonomy (NCBI): domain Eukaryota; kingdom Metazoa; phylum Chordata; class Actinopteri; order Cyprinodontiformes; family Nothobranchiidae; genus Nothobranchius; species Nothobranchius furzeri. The sequence goes on from NC_091750.1 coordinate 17,034,064, forward strand.
GTGCCATTAAAAAACCATAAGTGCTAATGGCTCCATTCCTTTTTGTGGTTGTAGGGGCTGTTAATTGGAGTACTCTAAAACAAACCTGACCTCTCTAGGATATTCAGAAGCCAAGTTATAAGCCAACAAAGTTGTAACTGGATTTCTTCTTTAAAGTGACACCAAGCCCGGTGACCTTTGGGACATGGTTTGACCCCCTATAGGAATGTGTGATCGTCATGAAACGTTCAGATCACTTACAACTCAATAGATTCTACCTTCTTGTAACGTTTCAGCCTGATTGGACCTTGTTTTCACACAAATGGACCCAGAATGATGTGAAATTGTGCTTCGTGCAACATAATTCTGGGTGCCATTTAAAAACCATAAGCGCTAATGACTCCATTCCTTTTTGTGGTTGTAGGGGCTGTTGAATGGAGTACAATAAAACAAACCTGATCTCTCTAGGATATTCAGAAGCCACGTTATAAGCCCACAAATGTGGAACTGGACTACTTCTTTAAATTGACACCAGATCCGGTGACCTTTGGGACATGGTTTGACCCCCTTAGGAAAGTGCTATCATCATGAAACGTTCAGATCACTTACAACTCAATAGATTCTACCTTCCTGTAATGTTTCAGCCTGATTGGACCTTGTTTTCACACAAATGAACCCAGAATGATGTGAAATTGTGCTTCGTGCAACATAATTCTGGGTGCCATTTAAAAACCATAAGTGCTAATGACTCCAATCCTTTTTGTGGTTGTAGGGGCTGTTGATTGGAGTACACTAAAACAAACCTGATCTCTCTAAGACATCCAGAAGCTAAGTTATAAGCCCACAAATGTGTAACTGGACTACTTCTTTAAATTGACACCAGATCCGGTGACCTTTGGGACATGGTTTGACCCCCTTAGGAAAGTGCTATCATCATGAAACGTTCAGATCACTTACAACTCAATAGATTCTACCTTCCTGTAACGTTTCAGCCTGATTGGACCTTGTTTTCACACAAATGAACCCAGAATGATCCGAAATTGTGCTTCGTGCAACATAATTCTGGGTGCCATTTACAAACCATAAGTGCTAATGACTCCATTCCTTTTTGTGGTTGTAGGGGCTGTTGATTGGAGTCCACTAAAACAAATCTGATCTCTCTAGGACATTCAGAAGCCAAGTTATAAGCCCACAAATGTGTAACTTGACTACCTCTTTAAATTGACACCAGATCCGGTGACCTTTGGGACATGGTTTGACCCCAGATTGGAATGTGCGATCATCATGAAACGTTCAGATCACTTACAACTCAATATATTCTACCTTCCTGTAAAGTTTCAGCCTGATTGGACCTTGTTTTCACACAAATGAACCCAGAATGATGTGAAATTGTGCTTTGTGCAACATAATTCTGGGTGCCATTTAAAAACCATAAGTGCTAATGACTCCATTCCTTTTTGAGGGTGTAGGGGCTGTTGATTGAAGTACATTAAAACAAACCTGATCTCTCTAGGACATTCAGAAGCCAAGTTATAAGCCCACAAAGGTGTAACTGGACTACTTCTTTAAAGTGACACCAGGCCCGGTGACCATATCGGACATGGTTTGACCCCCTATAGGAATGTGTGATCATCATGAAACGTTCAGATCACTTACAACTCAATAGATTCTACCTTCTTGTAACGTTTCAGCCTGATTGGACCTTGTTTTCACACAAATGAACCCAGAATGATGTGAAAATGTGCTTCGTGCAACATAATTCTGGGAGCCATTTAAAAATCATAAGTGCTAATGACTACATTCCTTTTTGTGGTTGTAGGGGCTGTTGATTGGAGTACACTAAAACAAACCTGATCTCTCTAGGATATTCAGAAGCCACGTTAAAAGCCCACAAATGTGGAACTGGACTACTTCTTTAAATTGACACCAGATCCGGTGACCTTTGGGACATGGTTTGACCCCCTTAGCAAAGTGCTATCATCATGAAACGTTCAGATCACTTACAACTCAATAGATTCTACCTTCCTGTAACGTTTCTGCCTGATTGGACCTTGTTTTCACACAAATGAACCCAGAATGATGTGAAATTGTGCTTCGTGCAACATAATTCTGGGAGCCATTTAAAAATCATAAGTGCTAATGACTACATTCCTTTTTGTGGTTGTAGGGGCTGTTGATTGAAGTACATTAAAACAAACCTGATCTCTCTAGGACATTCAGAAGCCAAGTTATAAGCCCACAAAGGTGTAACTGGACTACTTCTTTAAAGTGACACCAGGCCCGGTGACCTATGGGACATGGTTTGACCCCCTATAGGAATGTGCGATCATCATGAAACATTCAGATCACTTACAACTCAATATATTCTACCGTCTTGTAACATTTCAGCCTGATTGGACCTTGTTTTCACACAAATGGACCCAGAATGATGTGAAATTGTGCTTCGTGCAACATAACTCTGGGTGCCATTTACAAACCATAAGTGCTAATGACTCCATTCCTTTTTGTGGTTGTAGGGGCTGTTGATTGGAGTACACTAAAACAAACCTGATCTCTCTAGGACATTCAGAAGCCAAGTTGTAAGCCCACAAATGTGTAACTGGACTACTTCTTTAAATTGACACCAGATCCTGTGACCTTTGGGACATGGTTTGACCCCCTTAGGAAAGTGCTATCATCATGAAACGTTCGGATCACTTACAACTCAATAGATTCTACCTTCCTGTAACGTTTCTGCCTGATTGGACCTTGTTTTCACACAAATGAACCCAGAATGATGTGAAAATGTGCTTCGTGCAACATAATTCTGGGTGCCATTTAAAAACCATAAGTGCTAATGACTCCATTCCTTTTTGTGGTTGTAGGGGCTGTTGATTGGAGTACACTAAAACAAATCTGATCTCTCTAGGACATTCAGAAGCCAAGTTATAAGCCCACAAATGTGTAACTGGACTACCTATTTAAATTGACACCAGATCCGGTGACCTTTGGGACATGGTTTGACCCCTTATAGGAATGTGCGATCATCATGAAACATTCAGATCACTTACAACTCAATAGATTCTACCGTCTTGTAACGTTTCAGCCTGATTGGACCTTGTTTTCACACAAATGGACCCAGAATGATGTGAAATTGTGCTTAGTGCAAAATAATTCTGGGTGCCATTTACAAACCATAAGTGCTAATGACTCCATTCCTTTTTGTGGTTGTAGGGGATGTTGATTGAAGTACATTAAAACAAACCTGATCTCTCTAGGACATTCAGAAGCCAAGTTATAAGCCCACAAATGTGTAACTGGACTATTTCTTTAAATTGACACCAGATCCGGTGACCTTTGGGACATGGTTTGACCCCTTATAGGAATGTGCGATCATCATGAAACATTCAGATCACTTACAACTCAATATATTCTACCTTCTTGTAACGTTTCAGCCTGATTGGACCTTGTTTTCACACAAATGGACCCAGAATGATGTGAAATTGTGCTTCGTGCAACATAATTCTGGGTGCCATTTACAAACCATAAGTGCTAATGACTCCATTCCTTTTTGTGGTTGTAGGGGCTGTTGATTGGAGTACACTAAAACAAACCTGATCTCTCTAGGACATTCAGAAGCCAAGTTATAAGCCCACAAATGTGTAACTGGACTACTTCTTTAAATTGACACCAGGCCTGGTGACCTTTGGGACATGGTTTTACCCCCTATAGGAATGTGCGATCATCATGAAACGTTCAGATCACTTACAATTCAATAGATTCTACCTTCTTGTAATGTTTCAGCCTGATTGGACCTTGTTTTCACACAAATGGACCCAGAATGATGTGAAATTGTGCTTCGTGCAACATAATTCTGGGTGCCATTTAAAAACCATGAGTGCTAATAACTCCATTCCTTTTTGTGGTTGTAGGGGCTGTTGATTGGAGTACACTAAAACAAACCTGATCTCTCTAGGACATTCAGAAGCCAAGTTATAAGCCCACAAAGGTGTAACTGGACTACTTCTTTAAAGCGACACCAGGCCCGGTGACCTTTGGGACATGGTCGTACCCCCTATAGGAATGTGCGATCATCATGAAACGTTCAGATCACTTACAACTCAGTAGATTCTACCTTCTTGTAACGTTTCATCTTGATTGGACCTTGTTTTCACACAAATGGACCCAGAATGATGTGAAATTGTGCTTCGTGCAACATAATTCTGGGTGCCATTTAAAAACCATAAGTGCTAATGACTCCATTCCTTTTTGTGGTAGTGGGGGCTGTTAATTGGAGTACTCTAAAACAAACCTGACCTCTCTAGGATATTCAGAAGCCAAGTTATAAGCCCACAAAGGTGTAACTGGACTACTTCTTTAAATTGACACCAGATCGGGTGACCTTTGGGACATGGTTTGACCCCCTTAGGAAAGTGCTATCATCATGAAACGTTCAGATCACTTACAACTCAATAGATTCTACCTTCCTGTAACGTTTCTGCCTGATTGGACCTTGTTTTCACACAAATGAACCCAGAATGATGTGAAATTGTGCTTCGTGCAACATAATTCTGGGTGCCATTTAAAAACCATAAGTGCTAATGACTCCATTCCTTTTTGTGGTTGTAGGGGCTGTTGATTAGAGTACACTAAAACAAACCCGATCTCTCTAGGACATTCAGAAGCCAAGTTATAAGCCCACAAAGGTGGAACTGGACTACTTCTTTAAATTGACAACAGATCCGGTGACCTTTGGGACATGGTTTGACCCCCTTAGGAAAGTGCTATCATCATGAAACGTTCAGATCACTTACAACTCAATAGATTCTACCTTCCTGTAACGTTTCAGCCTGATTGGACCTTGTTTTCACACAAATGAACCCAGAATGATGTGAAATTGTGCTTCGTGCAACATAATTCTGGGTGCCATTTAAAAACCATAAGTGCTAATGACTCCATTCCTTTTTGTGGTTGTAGGGGCTGTTGATTGGAGTACACTAAAACAAACCTGATCTCTCTAGGACATGCAGAAGCCAAGTTATAAGCCCACAAATGTGTAACTGGACTACTTCTTTAAAGTGACACAAAGCCTGGTGACCTTTGGGACATGGTTTTACCCCCTATAGGAATGTGCGATCATCATGAAACGTTCAGATCACTTACAACTCAATAGATTCTACCTTCTTGTAACGTTTCAGCCTGATTGGACCTTGTTTTCACACAAATGGACCCAGAATGATGTGAAATTGTGCTTCGTGCAACATAATTCTGGGTGCCATTAAAAAAACCATAAGTGCTAATGGCTCCATTCCTTTTTGTGGTTGTAGGGGCTGTTAATTGGAGTACTCTAAAACAAACCTGACCTCTCTAGGATATTCAGAAGCCAAGTTATAAGCCCACAAATGTGTAACTGGACTACTTCTTTAAAGTGACACCAGGCCTGGTGACCTTTGGGACATGGTTTGACCCCCTATAGGAATGTGCGATCATATTGAAACGTTCAGATCACTTACAATTCAATAGATTCTACCTTCTTGTAATGTTTCAGCCTGATTGGACCTTGTTTTCACACAAATGGACCCAGAATGATGTGAAATTGTGCTTCGTGCAACATAATTCTGGGTGCCATTTAAAAACCATAAGTGCTAATGACTCCATGCCTTTTTGTGGTTGTAGGGGCTGTTGATTGGAGTACACTAAAACAAACCTGATCTCTCTAGGACATTCAGAAGCCAAGTTATAAGCCCACAAAGGTGTAACTGGACTACTTCTTTAAAGCGACACCAGGCCCGGTGACCTTTGGGACATGGTCGTACCCCCTATAGGAATGTGCGATCATCATGAAACGTTCAGATCACTTTCAACTCAGTAGATTCTACCTTCTTGTAACGTTTCATCCTGATTGGACCTTGTTTTCACACAAATGGACCCAGAATGATGTGAAATTGTGCTTCGTGCAACATAATTCTGGGTGCCATTTAAAAACCATAAGTGCTAATGACTCCATTCCTTTTTGTGGTAGTGGGGGCTGTTAATTGGAGTACTCTAAAACAAACCTGACCTCTCTAGGATATTCAGAAGCCAAGTTATAAGCCCACAAAGGTGTAACTGGACTACTTCTTTAAATTGACACCAGATCCGGTGACCTTTGGGACATGGTTTGACCCCCTTAGGAAAGTGCTATCATCATGAAACGTTCAGATCACTTACAACTCAATAGATTCTACCTTCCTGTAACGTTTCTGCCTGATTGGACCTTGTTTTCACACAAATGAACCCAGAATGATGTGAAATTGTGCTTCGTGCAACATAATTCTGGGTGCCATTTAAAAACCATAAGTGCTAATGACTCCATTCCTTTTTGTGGTTGTAGGGGCTGTTGATTAGAGTACAATAAAACAAACCTGATCTCTCTAGGACATTCAGAAGCCAAGTTATAAGCCCACAAAGGTGGAACTGGACTACTTCTTTAAATTGACACCAGATCCGGTGACCTTTGGGACATGGTTTGACCCCTTATAGGAAAGTGTGATCATCATGAAACATTCAGATCACTTACAACTCAATAGATTCTACCTTCTTGTAACGTTCCAGCCTGATTGGACCTTGTTTTCACACAAATGGACCAAGAATGATGTGAAATTGTGCTTCGTGCAACATCATTCTGGGTGCCATTTACAAACCATAAGTGCTAATGACTCCATTCCTTTTTGTGGTTGTAGGGGCTGTTGATTGGAGTACACTAAAACAAACCTGATCTCTCTAGGACATTCAGAAGCCAAGTTATAAGCCCACAAATGTGTAACTGGACTACTTCTTTAAAGTGACACAAAGCCTGGTGACCTTTGGGACATGGTTTTACCCCCTATAAGAATGTGCGATCATCATGAAACATTCAGATCACTTACAACTCAATAGATTCTACCTTCTTGTAACGTTTCAGCCCGATTGGACCTTGTTTTCACACAAATGGACCCAGAATGATGTGAAATTGTGCTTCGTGCAACATAATTCTGGGTGCCATTAAAAAACCATAAGTGCTAATGGCTCCATTCCTTTTTGTGGTTGTAGGGGCTGTTAATTGGAGTACTCTAAAACAAACCTGACCTCTCTAGGATATTCAGAAGCCAAGTTATAAGCCAACAAAGTTGTAACTGGATTTCTTCTTTAAAGTGACACCAAGCCCGGTGACCTTTGGGACATGGTTTGACCCCCTATAGGAATGTGTGATCGTCATGAAACGTTCAGATCACTTACAACTCAATAGATTCTACCTTCTTGTAACGTTTCAGCCTGATTGGACCTTGTTTTCACACAAATGGACCCAGAATGATGTGAAATTGTGCTTCGTGCAACATAATTCTGGGTGCCATTTAAAAACCATAAGTGCTAATGACTCCAATCCTTTTTGTGGTTGTAGGGGCTGTTGATTGGAGTACACTAAAACAAACCTGATCTCTCTAAGACATCCAGAAGCTAAGTTATAAGCCCACAAATGTGTAACTGGACTACTTCTTTAAATTGACACCAGATCCGGTGACCTTTGGGACATGGTTTGACCCCCTTAGGAAAGTGCTATCATCATGAAACGTTCAGATCACTTACAACTCAATAGATTCTACCTTCCTGTAACGTTTCAGCCTGATTGGACCTTGTTTTCACACAAATGAACCCAGAATGATCCGAAATTGTGCTTCGTGCAACATAATTCTGGGTGCCATTTACAAACCATAAGTGCTAATGACTCCATTCCTTTTTGTGGTTGTAGGGGCTGTTGATTGGAGTCCACTAAAACAAATCTGATCTCTCTAGGACATTCAGAAGCCAAGTTATAAGCCCACAAATGTGTAACTTGACTACCTCTTTAAATTGACACCAGATCCGGTGACCTTTGGGACATGGTTTGACCCCTTATAGGAATGTGCGATCATCATGAAACATTCAGATCACTTACAACTCAATAGATTCTACCGTCTTGTAACGTTTCAGCCTGATTGGACCTTGTTTTCACACAAATGGACCCAGAATGATGTGAAATTGTGCTTTGTGCAAAATAATTCTGGGTGCCATTTACAAACCATAAGTGCTAATGACTCCATTCCTTTTTGTGGTTGTAGGGGCTGTTTATTGGAGTACACTAAAACAAACCTGATCTCTCTAGGACATTCAGAAGCCAAGTTATAAGCCCACAAATGTGTAACTGGACTACTTCTTTAAAGTGACACCAGGCCCGGTGACCTTTGGGACATGGTTTGACCCCAGATTGGAATGTGCGATCATCATGAAACGTTCAGATCACTTACAACTCAATATATTCTACCTTCCTGTAAAGTTTCAGCCTGATTGGACCTTGTTTTCACACAAATGAACCCAGAATGATGTGAAATTGTGCTTTGTGCAACATAATTCTGGGTGCCATTTAAAAACCATAAGTGCTAATGACTCCATTCCTTTTTGAGGGTGTAGGGGCTGTTGATTGAAGTACATTAAAACAAACCTGATCTCTCTAGGAAATTCAGAAGCCAAGTTATAAGCCCACAAAGGTGTAACTGGACTACTTCTTTAAAGTGACACCAGGCCCGGTGACCTATGGGACATGGTTTGACCCCCTATAGGAATGTGTGATCATCATGAAACGTTCAGATCACTTACAACTCAATAGATTCTACCTTCTTGTAACGTTTCAGCCTGATTGGACCTTGTTTTCACACAAATGAACCCAGAATGATGTGAAAATGTGCTTCGTGCAACATAATTCTGGGAGCCATTTAAAAATCATAAGTGCTAATGACTACATTCCTTTTTGTGGTTGTAGGGGCTGTTGATTGGAGTACACTAAAACAAACCTGATCTCTCTAGGATATTCAGAAGCCACGTTAAAAGCCCACAAATGTGGAACTGGACTACTTCTTTAAATTGACACCAGATCCGGTGACCTTTGGGACATGGTTTGACCCCCTTAGCAAAGTGCTATCATCATGAAACGTTCAGATCACTTACAACTCAATAGATTCTACCTTCCTGTAACGTTTCTGCCTGATTGGACCTTGTTTTCACACAAATGAACCCAGAATGATGTGAAATTGTGCTTCGTGCAACATAATTCTGGGAGCCATTTAAAAATCATAAGTGCTAATGACTACATTCCTTTTTGTGGTTGTAGGGGCTGTTGATTGAAGTACATTAAAACAAACCTGATCTCTCTAGGACATTCAGAAGCCAAGTTATAAGCCCACAAAGGTGTAACTGGACTACTTCTTTAAAGTGACACCAGGCCCGGTGACCTATGGGACATGGTTTGACCCCCTATAGGAATGTGCGATCATCATGAAACATTCAGATCACTTACAACTCAATATATTCTACCGTCTTGTAACATTTCAGCCTGATTGGACCTTGTTTTCACACAAATGGACCCAGAATGATGTGAAATTGTGCTTCGTGCAACATAACTCTGGGTGCCATTTACAAACCATAAGTGCTAATGACTCCATTCCTTTTTGTGGTTGTAGGGGCTGTTGATTGGAGTACACTAAAACAAACCTGATCTCTCTAGGACATTCAGAAGCCAAGTTGTAAGCCCACAAATGTGTAACTGGACTACTTCTTTAAATTGACACCAGATCCTGTGACCTTTGGGACATGGTTTGACCCCCTTAGGAAAGTGCTATCATCATGAAACGTTCGGATCACTTACAACTCAATAGATTCTACCTTCCTGTAACGTTTCTGCCTGATTGGACCTTGTTTTCACACAAATGAACCCAGAATGATGTGAAAATGTGCTTCGTGCAACATAATTCTGGGTGCCATTTAAAAACCATAAGTGCTAATGACTCCATTCCTTTTTGTGGTTGTAGGGGCTGTTGATTGGAGTACACTAAAACAAATCTGATCTCTCTAGGACATTCAGAAGCCAAGTTATAAGCCCACAAATGTGTAACTGGACTACCTATTTAAATTGACACCAGATCCGGTGACCTTTGGGACATGGTTTGACCCCTTATAGGAATGTGCGATCATCATGAAACATTCAGATCACTTACAACTCAATAGATTCTACCGTCTTGTAACGTTTCAGCCTGATTGGACCTTGTTTTCACACAAATGGACCCAGAATGATGTGAAATTGTGCTTTGTGCAAAATAATTCTGGGTGCCATTTACAAACCATAAGTGCTAATGACTCCATTCCTTTTTGTGGTTGTAGGGGCTGTTGATTGGAGTACACTAAAACAAACCTGATCTCTCTAGGACATTCAGAAGCCAAGTTATAAGCCCACAAATGTGTAACTGGACTACTTCTTTAAAGTGACACCAGGCCCGGTGACCTTTGGGACATGGTTTGACCCCAGATAGGAATGTGCGATCATCATGAAACTTTCAGATCACTTACAACTCAATATATTCTACCTTCCTGTAACGTTTCAGCCTGATTGGACCTTGTTTTCACACAAATGAACCCAGAATGATGTGAAATTGTGCTTTGTGCAACATAATTCTGGGTGCCATTTAAAAACCATAAGTGCTAATGACTCCATTCCTTTTTGAGGGTGTAGGGGCTGTTGATTGAAGTACATTAAAACAAACCTGATCTCTCTAGGACATTCAGAAGCCAAGTTATAAGCCCACAAAGGTGTAACTGGACTACTTCTTTAAAGTGACACCAGGCCCGGTGACCTATGGGACATGGTTTGACCCCCTATAGGAATGTGTGATCATCATGAAACGTTCAGATCACTTACAACTCAATAGATTCTACCTTCTTGTAACGTTTCAGCCTGATTGGACCTTGTTTTCACACAAATGAACCCAGAATGATGTGAAAATGTGCTTCGTGCAACATAATTCTAGGTGCCATTTAAAAACCATAAGCGCTAATGACTCCATTCCTTTTTGTGGTTGTAGGGGCTGTTGATTGGAGTACACTAAAACAAACCTGATCTCTCTAGGATATTCAGAAGCCACGTTAAAAGCCCACAAATGTGGAAATGGACTACTTCTTTAAATTGACACCAGATCCGGTGACCTTTGGGACATGGTTTGACCCCCTATAGGAAAGTGCTATCATCATGAAACGTTCAGATCACTTACAACTCAATAGATTCTACCTTCCTGTAATGTTTCAGCCTGATTGGACCTTGTTTTCACACAAATGAACCCAGAATGACGTGAAATTGTGCTTCGTGCAACATAATTCTGGGTGCCATTTAAAAACCATAAGTGCTAATGACTCCATTCCTTTTTGTGGTTGTAGGGGCTGTTGATTGGATTACACTAAAACAAACCTGATCCCTCTAGGACATCCAGAAGCTAAGTTATAAGCCCACAAATGTGTAACTGGACTACTTCTTTAAATTGACACCAGATCCGGTGACCTTTGGGAAATGGTTTGACCCCCTTAGGAAAGTGCTATCATCATGAAACGTTCAGATCACTTACAACTCAATAGATTCTACCTTCCTGTAACGTTTCAGGCTGATTGGACCTTGTTTTCACACAAATGAACCCAGAATGATCCGAAATTGTGCTTCGTGCAACATAATTCTGGGTGCCATTTACAAACCATAAGTGCTAATGACTCCATTCCTTTTTGTGGTTGTAGGGGCTGTTGATTGGAGTACACTAAAATAAACCTGATCTCTCTAGGACATTCAGAAGCCAAGTTATAAGCCCACAAATGTGTAACTGGACTACTTCTTTAAAGTGACACCAGGCCCGGTGACCTTTGGGACATGGTTTGACCCCCTATAGGAATGTGCGATCATCATGAAACGTTCAGATCACTTACAACTCAATATATTCTACCTTCCTGTAACGTTTCAGCCTGATTGGACCTTGTTTTCACACAAATGAACCCAGAATGATGTGAAATTGTGCTTTGTGCAACATAATTCTGGGTGCCATTTAAAAACCATAAGTGCTAATGACTCCATTCCTTTTTGAGGGTGTAGGGGCTGTTGATTGAAGTACATTAAAACAAACCTGATCTCTTTAGGACATTCAGAAGCCAAGATATAAGCCCACAAATGTGTAACTGGACTATTTCTTTAAATTGACACCAGATCCGGTGACCTTTGGGACATGGTTTGACCCCTTATAGGAATGTGCGATCATCATGAAACATTCAGATCACTTACAACTCAATATATTCTACCTTCTTGTAACGTTTCAGCCTGATTGGACCTTGTTTTCACTCAAATGGACCCAGAATGATGTGAAATTGTGCTTCGTGCAACATAACTCTGGGTGCCATTTACAAACCATAAGTGCTAATGACTCCATTCCTTTTTGTGGTTGTAGGGGCTGTTGATTGGAGTACACTAAAACAAACCTGATCTCTCTAGGACATTCAGAAGCCAAGTTATAAGCCCACAAATGTGTAACTGGACTACTTCTTTAAATTGACACCAGATCCGGTGACCTTTGGGACATGGTTTGACCCCTTATAGGAATGTGCGATCATCATGAAACATTCAGATCACTTACAACTCAATATATTCTACCTTCTTGTAACGTTTCAGCCTGATTGGACCTTGTTTTCACACAAATGGACCCAGAATGATGTGAAATTGTGCTTCGTGCAACATAACTCTGGGTGCCATTTACAAACCATAAGTGCTAATGACTCCATTCCTTTTTGTGGTTGTAGGGGCTGTTGATTGGAGTACACTAAAACAAACCTGATCTCTCTAGGACATTCAGAAGCCAAGTTATAAGCCCACAAATGTGTAACTGGACTACTTCTTTAAATTGACACCAGATCCGGTGACCTTTGGGACATGGTTTGACCCCTTATAGGAATGTGCGATCATCATGAGACGTTCAGATCACTTACAACTCAGTAGATTCTACCTTCTTGTAACGTTTCAGCCTGATTGGACCTTGTTTTCACACAAATGGACCCAGAATGATGTGAAATTGTGCTTCGTGCAACATAATTCTGGGTGCCATTTAAAAACCATAAGTGCTAATGACTCCATTCCTTTTTGTGGTAATGGGGGCTGTTAATTGGAGTACTCTAAAACAAACCTGACCTCTCTAGGATATTCAGAAGCCAAGTTATAAGCCCACAAAGGTGTAACTGGACTACTTCTTTAAATTGACACCAGATCCTGTGACCTTTGGGACATGGTTTGACCCCCTTAGGAAAGTGCTATCATCATGAAACGTTCAGATCACTTACAACTCAATAGATTCTACCTTCCTGTAACGTTTCTGCCTGATTGGACCTTGTTTTCACACAAATGAACCCAGAATGATGTGAAAATGTGCTTCGTGCAACATAATTCTGGGTGCCATTTAAAAACCATAAGTGCTAATGACTCCATTCCTTTTTGTGGTTGTAGGGGCTGTTGATTGGAGTACACTAAAACAAATCTGATCTCTCTAGGACATTCAGAAGCCAAGTTATAAGCCCACAAATGTGTAACTGGACTACCTCTTTAAATTGACACCAGATCCGGTGACCTTTGGGACATGGTTTGACCCCTTATAGGAATCTGCGATCATCATGAAACATTCAGATCACTTACAACTCAATAGATTCTACCGTCTTGTAACGTTTCAGCCTGATTGGACCTTGTTTTCACACAAATGGACCCAGAATGATGTGAAATTGTGCTTTGTGCAAAATAATTCTGGGTGCCATTTACAAACCATAAGTGCTAATGACTCCATTCCTTTTTGTGGTTGTAGGGGCTGTTGATTGGAGTACACTAAAACAAACCTGATCTCTCTAGGACATTCAGAAGCCAAGTTATAAGCCCACAAATGTGTAACTGGACTACTTCTTTAAAGTGACACCAGGCCCGGTGACCTTTGGGACATGGTTTGACCCCAGATAGGAATGTGCGATCATCATGAAACGTTCAGATCACTTACAACTCAATATATTCTACCTTCCTGTAACGTTTCAGCCTGATTGGACCTTGTTTTCACACAAATGAACCCAGAATGATGTGAAATTGTGCTTTGTGCAACATAATTCTGGGTGCCATTTAAAAACCATAAGTGCTAATGACTCCATTCATTTTTGAGGGTGTAGGGGCTGTTGATTGAAGTACATTAAAACAAACCTGATCTCTCTAGGACATTCAGAAGCCAAGTTATAAGCCCACAAAGGTGTAACTGGACTACTTCTTTAAAGTGACACCAGGCCCGGTGACCTATGGGACATGGTTTGACCCCCTATAGGAATGTGTGATCATCATGAAACGTTCAGATCACTTACAACTCAATAGATTCTACCTTCTTGTAACGTTTCAGCCTGATTGGACCTTGTTTTCACACAAATGAACCCAGAATGATGTGAAAATGTGCTTCGTGCAACATAATTCTAGGTGCCATTTAAAAACCATAAGCGCTAATGACTCCATTCCTTTTTGTGGTTGTAGGGGCTGTTGATTGGAGTACACTAAAACAAACCTGATCTCTCTAGGATATTCAGAAGCCACGTTAAAAGCCCACAAATGTGGAACTGGACTACTTCTTTAAATTGACACCAGATCCGGTGACCTTTCGGACATGGTTTGACCCCCTTAGGAAAGTGCTATCATCATGAAACGTTCAGATCACTTACAACTCAATAGATTCTACCTTCCTGTAATGTTTCAGACTGATTAGACCTTGTTTTCACACAAATGAACCCAGAATGACGTGAAATTGTGCTTCGTGCAACATAATTCTGGGTGCCATTTAAAAACCATAAGCGCTAATGACTCCATTCCTTTTTGTGGTTGTAGGGGCTGTTGATTGGATTACACTAAAACAAACCTGATCCCTCTAGGACATCCAGAAGCTAAGTTATAAGCCCACAAATGTGTAACTGGACTACTTCTTTAAATTGACACCAGATCCGGTGACCTTTGGGAAATGGTTTGACCCCCTTAGGAAAGTGCTATCATCATGAAACGTTCAGATCACTTACAACTCAATAGATTCTACCTTCCTGTAACGTTTCAGGCTGATTGGACCTTGTTTTCACACAAATGAACCCAGAATGATCCGAAATTGTGCTTCGTGCAACATAATTCTGGGTGCCATTTACAAACCATACGTGCTAATGACTCCATTCCTTTTTGTGGTTGTAGGGGCTGTTGATTGGAGTACACTAAAATAAACCTGATCTCTCTAGGACATTCAGAAGCCAAGTTATAAGCCCACAAATGTGTAACTGGACTACTTCTTTAAAGTGACACCAGGCCCGGTGACCTTTGGGACATGGTTTGACCCCCTATAGGAATGTGCGATCATCATGAAACGTTCAGATCACTTACAACTCAATATATTCTACCTTCCTGTAACGTTTCAGCCTGATTGGACCTTGTTTTCACACAAATGAACCCAGAATGATGTGAAATTGTGCTTTGTGCAACATAATTCTGGGTGCCATTTAAAAACCATAAGTGCTAATGACTCCATTCCTTTTTGAGGGTGTAGGGGCTGTTGATTGAAGTACATTAAATCAAACCTGATCTCTCTAGGACATTCAGAAGCCAAGTTATAAGCCCACAAATGTGTAACTGGACTATTTCTTTAAATTGACACCAGATCCGGTGACCTTTGGGACATGGTTTGACCCCTTATAGGAATGTGCGATCATCATGAAACATTCAGATCACTTACAACTCAATAGATTCTACCGTCTTGTAACGTTTCAGCCTGATTGGACCTTGTTTTCACACAAATGGACCCAGAATGATGTGAAATTGTGCTTTGTGCAAAATAATTCTGGGTGCCATTTACAAACCATAAGTGCTAATGACTCCATTCCTTTTTGTGGTTGTATGGGCTGTTGATTGGAGTACACTAAAACAAACCTGATCTCTCTAGGACATTCAGAAGCCAAGTTATAAGCCCACAAATGTGTAACTGGACTACTTCTTTAAAGTGACACCAGGCCCGGTGACCTTTGGGACATGGTTTGACCCCAGATAGGAATGTGCGATCATCATGAAACGTTCAGATCACTTACAACTCAATATATTCTACCTTCCTGTAACGTTTCAGCCTGATTGGACCTTGTTTTCACACAAATGAACCCAGAATGATGTGAAATTGTGCTTTGTGCAACATAATTCTGGGTGCCATTTAAAAACCATAAGTGCTAATGACTCCATTCCTTTTTGAGGGTGTAGGGGCTGTTGATTGAAGTACATTAAAACAAACCTGATCTCTCTAGGACATTCAGAAGCCAAGTTATAAGCCCACAAAGGTGTAACTGGACTAGTTCTTTAAAGTGACACCAGGCCCGGTGACCTATGGGACATGGTTTGACCCCCTATAGGAATGTGTGATCATCATGAAACGTTCAGATCACTTACAACTCAATAGATTCTACCTTCTTGTAACGTTTCAGCCTGATTGGACCTTGTTTTCACACAAATGAACCCAGAATGATGTGAAAATGTGCTTCGTGCAACATAATTCTAGGTGCCATTTAAAAACCATAAGCGCTAATGACTCCATTCCTTTTTGTGGTTGTAGGGGCTGTTGATTGGAGTACACTAAAACAAACCTGATCTCTCTAGGATATTCAGAAGCCACGTTAAAAGCCCACAAATGTGGAACTGGACTACTTCTTTAAATTGACACCAGATCCGGTGACCTTTGGGACATGGTTTGACCCCCTTAGGAAAGTGCTATCATCATGAAACGTTCAGATCACTTACAACTCAATAGATTCTACCTTCCTGTAATGTTTCAGCCTGATTGGACCTTGTTTTCACACAAATGAACCCAGAATGACGTGAAATTGTGCTTCGTGCAACATAATTCTGGGTGCCATTTAAAAACCATAAGTGCTAATGACTCCAATCCTTTTTGTGGTTGTAGGGGCTGTTGATTGGAGTACACTAAAACAAACCTGATCTCTCTAAGACATCCAGAAGCTAAGTTATAAGCCCACAAATGTGTAACTGGACTACTTCTTTAAATTGACACCAGATCCGGTGACCTTTGGGAAATGGTTTGACCCCCTTAGGAAAGTGCTATCATCATGAAACGTTCAGATCACTTACAACTCAATAGATTCTACCTTCCTGTAACGTTTCAGCCTGATTGGACCTTGTTTTCACACAAATGAACCCAGAATGATCCGAAATTGTGCTTCGTGCAACATAATTCTGGGTGCCATTTACAAACCATAAGTGCTAATGACTCCATTCCTTTTTGTGGTTGTAGGGGCTGTTGATTGGAGTACACTAAAACAAACCTGATCTCTCTAGGACATTCAGAAGCCAAGTTATAAGCCCACAAATGTGTAACTGGACTACTTCTTTAAAGTGACACCTGTCCCGGTGACCTTTGGGACATGGTTTGACCCCCTATAGGAATGTGCGATCATCATGAAACGTTCAGATCACTTACAACTCAATATATTCTACCTTCCTGTAACGTTTCAGCCTGATTGGACCTTGTTTTCACACAAATGAACCCAGAATGATGTGAAATTGTGCTTTGTGCAACATAATTCTGGGTGCCATTTAAAAACCATAAGTGCTAATGACTCCATTCCTTTTTGAGGGTGTAGGGGCTGTTGATTGAAGTACATTAAAACAAACCTGATCTCTCTAGGACATTCAGAAGCCAAGTTATAAGCCCACAAATGTGTAACTGGACTATTTCTTTAAATTGACACCAGATCCGGTGACCTTTGGGACATGGTTTGACCCCTTATAGGAATGTGCGATCATCATGAAACATTCAGATCACTTACAACTCAATATATTCTACCTTCTTGTAACGTTTCAGCCTGATTGGACCTTGTTTTCACACAAATGGACCCAGAATGATGTGAAATTGTGCTTCGTGCAACATAACTCTGGGTGCCATTTACAAACCATAAGTGCTAATGACTCCATTCCTTTTTGTGGTTGTAGGGGCTGTTGATTGGAGTACACTAAAACAAACCTGATCTCTCTAGGACATTCAGAAGCCAAGTTATAAGCCCACAAATGTGTAACTGGACTACTTCTTTAAATTGACACCAGATCCGGTGACCTTTGGGACATGGTTTGACCCCTTATAGGAATGTGCGATCATCATGAGACGTTCAGATCACTTACAACTCAGTAGATTCTACCTTCTTGTAACGTTTCAGCCTGATTGGACCTTGTTTTCACACAAATGGACCCAGAATGATGTGAAATTGTGCTTTGTGCAAAATAATTCTGGGTGCCATTTACAAACCATAAGTGCTAATGACTCCATTCCTTTTTGTGGTTGTAGGGGCTGTTGATTGGAGTACACTAAAACAAACCTGATCTCTCTAGGACATTCAGAAGCCAAGTTATAAGCCCACAAATGTGTAAATGGACTACTTCTTTAAAGTGACACCAGGCCCGGTGACCTTTGGGACATGGTTTGACCCCAGATAGGAATGTGCGATCATCATGAAACGTTCAGATCACTTACAACTCAATATATTCTACCTTCCTGTAACGTTTCAGCCTGATTGGACCTTGTTTTCACACAAATTAACCCAGAATGATGTGAAATTGTGCTTTGTGCAACATAATTCTGGGTGCCATTTAAAAACCATAAGTGCTAATGACTCCATTCCTTTTTGAGGGTGTAGGGGCTGTTGATTGAAGTACATTAAAACAAACCTGATCTCTCTAGGACATTCAGAAGCCAAGTTATAAGCCCACAAAGGTGTAACTGGACTACTTCTTTAAAGTGACACCAGGCCCGGTGACCTATGGGACATGGTTTGACCCCCTATAGGAATGTGTGATCATCATGAAACGTTCAGATCACTTACAACTCAATAGATTCTACCTTCTTGTAACGTTTCAGCCTGATTGGACCTTGTTTTCACACAAATGAACCCAGAATGATGTGAAAATGTGCTTCGTGCAACATAATTCTAGGTGCCATTTAAAAACCATAAGCGCTAATGACTCCATTCCTTTTTGTGGTTGTAGGGGCTGTTGATTGGAGTACACTAAAACAAACCTGATCTCTCTAGGATATTCAGAAGCCACGTTAAAAGCCCACAAATGTGGAACTGGACTACTTCTTTAAATTGACACCAGATCCGGTGACCTTTGGGACATGGTTTGACCCCCTTAGGAAAGTGCTATCATCATGAAACGTTCAGATCACTTACAACTCAATAGATTCTACCTTCCTGTAATGTTTCAGCCTGATTGGACCTTGTTTTCACACAAATGAACCCAGAATGACTTGAACTTGTGCTTCGTGCAACATAATTCTGGGTGCCATTTAAAAACCATAAGTGCTAATGACTCCATTCCTTTTTGTGGTTGTAGGGGCTGTTGATTGGATTACACTAAAACAAACCTGATCCCTCTAGGACATCCAGAAGCTAAGTTATAAGCCCACAAATGTGTAACTGGACTACTTCTTTAAATTGACACCAGATCCGGTGACCTTTGGGAAATGGTTTGACCCCCTTAGGAAAGTGCTATCATCATGAAACGTTCAGATCACTTACAACTCAATAGATTCTACCTTCCTGTAATGTTTCAGCCTGATTGGACCTTGTTTTCACACAAATGAACCCAGAATGACTTGAACTTGTGCTTCGTGCAACATAATTCTGGGTGCCATTTAAAAACCATAAGTGCTAATGACTCCATTCCTTTTTGTGGTTGTAGGGGCTGTTGATTGGATTACACTAAAACAAACCTGATCCCTCTAGGACATCCAGAAGCTAAGTTATAAGCCCACAAATGTGTAACTGGACTACTTCTTTAAATTGACACCAGATCCGGTGACCTTTGGGAAATGGTTTGACCCCCTTAGGAATGTGCGATCATCATGAAACGTTCAGATCACTTACAACTGAATAGATTCTACCTTCCTGTAACGTTTCAGCCTGATTGGACCTTGTTTTCACACAAATGAACCCAGAATGATCCGAAATTGTGCTTCGTGCAACATAATTCTGGGTGCCATTTACAAACCATAAGTGCTAATGACTCCATTCCTTTTTGTGGTTGTAGGGGCTGTTGATTGGAGTACACTAAAACAAACCTGATCTCTCTAGGACATTCAGAAGCCAAGTTATAAGCCCACAAATGTGTAACTGGACTACTTCTTTAAAGTGACACCTGGCCCGGTGACCTTTGGGACATGGTTTGACCCCCTATAGGAATGTGCGATCATCATGAAACGTTCAGATCACTTACAACTCAATATATTCTACCTTCCTGTAACGTTTCAGCCTGATTGGACCTTGTTTTCACACAAATGAACCCAGAATGATGTGAAATTGTGCTTTGTGCAACATAATTCTGGGTGCCATTTAAAAACCATAAGTGCTAATGACTCCATTCCTTTTTGAGGGTGTAGGGGCTGTTGATTGAAGTACATTAAAACAAACCTGATCTCTCTAGGACATTCAGAAGCCAAGTTATAAGCCCACAAATGTGTAACTGGACTATTTCTTTAAATTGACACCAGATCCGGTGACCTTTGGGACATGGTTTGACCCCTTATAGGATCATCATGAAACATTCAGATCACTTACAACTCAATATATTCTACCTTCTTGTAACGTTTCAGCCTGATTGGACCTTGTTTTCACACAAATGGACCCAGAATGATGTGAAATTGTGCTTCGTGCAACATAACTCTGGGTGCCATTTACAAACCATAAGTGCTAATGACTCCATTCCTTTTTGTGGTTGTAGGGGCTGTTGATTGGAGTACACTAAAACAAACCTGATCTCTCTAGGACATTCAGAAGCCAAGTTATAAGCCCACAAATGTGTAACTGGACTACTTCTTTAAATTGACACCAGATCCGGTGACCTTTGGGACATGGTTTGACCCCTTATAGGAATGTGCGATCATCATGAGACGTTCAGATCACTTACAACTCAGTAGATTCTACCTTCTTGTAACGTTTCAGCCTGATTGGACCCTTTTTTCACACAAATGGACCCAGAATGATGTGAAATTGTGCTTCGTGCAACATAATTCTGGGTGCCATTTAAAAACCATAAGTGCTAATGACTCCATTCCTTTTTGTGGTAATGGGGGCTGTTAATTGGAGTACTCTAAAACAAACCTGACCTCTCTAGGATATTCAGAAGCCAAGTTATAAGCCCACAAAAGTGTAACTGGACTACTTCTTTAAATTGACACCAGATCCTGTGACCTTTGGGACATGGTGGTACCCCCTTAGGAAAGTGCTATCATCATGAAACGTTCAGATCACTTACAACTCAATAGATTCTACCTTCCTGTAACGTTTCTGCCTGATTGGACCTTGTTTTCACACAAATGAACCCAGAATGATGTGAAAATGTGCTTCGTGCAACATAATTCTGGGTGCCATTTAAAAACCATAAGTGCTAATGACTCCATTCCTTTTTGTGGTTGTAGGGGCTGTTGATTAGAGTACACTAAAACAAACCTGCTCTCTCTAGGACATTCAGAAGCCAAGTTATAAGCCCACAAAGGTGTAACTGGACTACTTCTTTAAATTGACACCAGATCCGGTGACCTTTGGGACATGGTTTGACCCCCTTAGGAAAGTGCTATCATCATGAAACGTTCAGATCACTTACAACTCAATAGATTCTACCTTCCTGTAACGTTTCAGCCTGATTGGACCTTGTTTTCACACAAATGAACCCAGAATGATGTGAAATTGTGATTCGTGCAACATAATTCTGGGTGCCATTTAAAAACCATAAGTGCTAATGACTCCATTCCTTTTTGTGGTTGTAGGGGCTGTTGATTGGAGTACACTAAAACAAACCTGATCTCTCTAGGACATGCAGAAGCCAAGTTATAAGCCCACAAATGTGTAACTGGACTACTTCTTTAACTTGACACCAGATCCGGTGACCTTTGGGACATGGTTTGACCCCTTATAGGAAAGTGTGATCATCATGAAACATTCAGATCACTTGCAACTCAATAGATTCTACCTTCTTGTAACGTTTCAGCCTGATTGGACCTTGTTTTCACACAAATGGACCAAGAATGATGTGAAATTGTGCTTCATGCAACATCATTCTGGGTGCCATTTACAAACCATAAGTGCTAATGACTCCATTTCTTTTTGTGGTTGTAGGGGCTGTTGATTGGAGTACACTAAAACAAACCTGATCTCTCTAGGACATTCAGAAGCCAAGTTATAAGCCCACAAATGTGTAACTGGACTACTTCTTTAAAGTGACACCAGGCCTGGTGACCTTTGGGACATGGTTTTACCCCCTATAGGAATGTGCGATCATCATGAAACGTTCAGATCACTTACAACTCAATAGATTCTACCTTCTTGTAACGTTTCAGCCTGATTGGACCTTGTTTTCACACAAATGGACCCAGAATGATGTCAAATTGTGCTTCGTGCAACATAATTCTGGGTGCCATTTAAAAACCATACGTGCTAATGAATCCATTCCTTTTTGTGGTTGTAGGGGCTGTTTATTGGAGTACATTAAAACAAACCTGATCTCTCTAGGACATTCAGAAGCCAAGTTATAAGCCCACAAATGTGTAACTGGACTACTTCTTTAAAGTGACACCAGGCCCTGTGACCTTTGGGACATGGTTTTACCCCCTATAGGAATGTGCGATCATCATGAAACGTTCAGATCACTTACAACTCAATAGATTCTACCTTCTTGTAACGTTTCAGCCTGATTGGACCTTGTTTTCACACAAATGGACCCAGAATGATGTGAAATTGTGCTTTGTGCAACATAATTCGGGGTGCCATTTACAAACCATAAGTGCTAATGAGTCCATTCCTTTTTGTGGTTGTAGGGGCTGTTGATTGGAGTACACTAAAACAAACCTGACCTATCTAGGACATTCAGAAGCCAAGTTATAAGCCCACAAATGTGTAACTGGACTACTTCTTTAAAGTGACACCAGGCCCGGTGACCTTTGGGACATTGTTTGACCCCCTATAGGAATGTGCGATCATCATGAAACGTTCAGATCACTTACAACGCAATAGATTCTACCTTCTTGTAACGTTTCAGCCTGATTGGACCTTGTTTTCACACAAATGGACCCAGAATGATGTGAAATTGTGCTTCGTGCAACATAATTCTGGGTGCCATTTAAAAACCATAAGTGCTAATGACTCCATTCCTTTTTGTGGTTGTAGGGGCTGTTGATTGGAGTACACTAAAACAAACCTGATCTCTCTAGGACATTCAGAAGCCAAGTTATAAGCCCACAAATGTGTAACTGGACTACTTCTTTAAAGTGACACCAGGCCTGGTGACCTTTGGGACATGGTTTGACCCCCTATAGGAATGTGCGATCATAATGAAACGTTCAGATCAATTACAACTCAATAGATTCTACCTTCTTGTAATGTTTCAGCCTGATTGGACCTTGTTTTCACACAAATGGACCCAGAATGATGTGAAATTGTGCTTCGTGCAACATAATTCTGGGTGCCATTTAAAAACCATAAGTGCTAATAACTCCATTCCTTTTTGTGGTTGTAGGGGCTGTTGATTGGAGTACACTAAAACAAACCTGATCTCTCTAGGACATTCAGAAGCCAAGTTATAAGCCCACAAAGGTGTAACTGGACTACTTCTTTAAAGCGACACCAGGCCCGGTGACCTTTGGGACATGGTCGTACCCCCTATAGGAATGTGCGATCATCATGAAACGTTCAGATCACTTACAACTCAGTAGATTCTACCTTCTTGTAACGTTTCAGCCTGATTGGACCTTGTTTTCACACAAATGAACCCAGAATGATCCGAAATTGTGCTTCGTGCAACATAATTCTGGGTGCCATTTACAAACCATAAGTGCTAATGACTCCATTCCTTTTTTTGGTTGTAGGGGCTGTTGATTGGAGTACACTAAAACAAACCTGATCTCTCTAGGACATTCAGAAGCCAAGTTATAAGCCCACAAATGTGTAACTGGACTACTTCTTTAAAGTGACACCTGGCCCGGTGACCTTTGGGACATGGTTTGACCCCCTATAGGAATGTGCGATCATCATGAAACGTTCAGATCACTTACAACTCAATATATTCTACCTTCCTGTAACGTTTCAGCCTGATTGGACCTTGTTTTCACACAAATGAACCCAGAATGATGTGAAATTGTGCTTTGTGCAACATAATTCTGGGTGCCATTTAAAAACCATAAGTGCTAATGACTCCATTCCTTTTTGCGGGTGTAGGGGCTGTTGATTGAAGTACATTAAAACAAACCTGATCTCTCTAGGACATTCAGAAGCCAAGTTATAAGCCCACAAATGTGTAACTGGACTATTTCTTTAAATTGACACCAGATCCGGTGACCTTTGGGACATGGTTTGACCCCTTATAGGAATGTGCGATCATCATGAAACATTCAGATCACTTACAACTCAATATATTCTACCTTCTTGTAACGTTTCAGCCTGATTGGACCTTGTTTTCACACAAATGGACCCAGAATGATGTGAAATTGTGCTTCGTGCAACATAACTCTGGGTGCCATTTACAAACCATAAGTGCTAATGACTCCATTCCTTTTTGTGGTTGTAGGGGCTGTTGATTGGAGTACACTAAAACAAACCTGATCTCTCTAGGACATTCAGAAGCCAAGTTATAAGCCCACAAATGTGTAACTGGACTACTTCTTTAAATTGACACCAGATCCGGTGACCTTTGGGACATGGTTTGACCCCTTATAGGAATGTGCGATCATCATGAGACATTCAGATCACTTACAACTCAGTAGATTCTACCTTCTTGTAACGTTTCAGCCTGATTGGACCTTGTTTTCACACAAATGGACCCAGAATGATGTGAAATTGTGCTTCGTGCAACATAATTCTGGGTGCCATTTAAAAACCATAAGTGCTAATGACTCCATTCCTTTTTGTGGTAATGGGGGCTGTTAATTGGAGTACTCTAAAACAAACCTGACCTCTCTAGGATATTCAGAAGCCAAGTTATAAGCCCACAAAGGTGTAACTGGACTACTTCTTTAAATTGACACCAGATCCTGTGACCTTTGGGACATGGTTTGACCCCCTTAGGAAAGTGCTATCATCATGAAACGTTCAGATCACTTACAACTCAATAGATTCTACCTTCCTGTAACGTTTCTGCCTGATTGGACCTTGTTTTCACACAAATGAACCCAGAATGATGTGAAAATGTGCTTCGTGCAACATAATTCTGGGTGCCATTTAAAAACCATAAGTGCTAATGACTCCATTCCTTTTTGTGGTTGTAGGGGCTGTTGATTAGAGTACACTAAAACAAACCTGATCTCTCTAGGACATTCAGAAGCCAAGTTATAAGCCCACAAAGGTGTAACTGGACTACTTCTTTAACTTGACACCAGATCCGGTGACCTTTGGGACATGGTTTGACCCCTTATAGGAAAGTGTGATCATCATGAAACATTCAGATCACTTGCAACTCAATAGATTCTACCTTCTTGTAACGTTTCAGCCTGATTGGACCTTGTTTTCACACAAATGGACCCAGAATGATGTGAAATTGTGCTTCGTGCAACATAATTCTGGGTGCCATTTAAAAACCATAAGTGCTAATGGCTCCATTCCTTTTTGTGGTTGTAGGGGCTGTTAATTGGAGTACTCTAAAACAAACCTGACCTCTATAGGATATTCAGAAGCCAAGTTATAAGCCCACGAAGGTGTAACTGGACTACTTCTTTAAAGTGACACCAAGCCCGGTGACCTTTGGGACATGGATTGACCCCCTATAGGAATGTGTGATCATCATGAAACGTTCAGATCACTTACAACTCAATAGATTCTACCTTCTTGTAACGTTTCAGCCTGATTGGACCTTGTTTTCACACAAATGGACCCAGAATGATGTGAAATTGTGCTTTGTGCAACATGATTCTGGGTGCCATTTACAAACCATAAGTGCTAATGACTCAATTCCTTTTTGTGGTTGTATGGGCTGTTGATTGGAGTACACTAAAACAAACTTGATCTCTCTAGGACATTCAGAAGCCAAGTTATAAGCCCACAAATGTGTAACTGGACTACTTTAAATTGACACCAGATCCGGTGACCTTTGGGACATAGTTTGACCCCCTTAGGAAAGTGCTATCATCATGAAACGTTCAGATCACTTACAACTCAATAGATTCTACCTTCCTTTAACGTGTCAGCCTGATTGGACCTTGTTTTCACACAAATGGACCCAGAATGATGTGAAATTGTGCTTCGTGCAACATAATTCTGGGTGCCATTTACAAACCATAAGTGCTAATGACTCCATTCCTTTTTGAGGTTGTAGGGGCTGATGATTGGAGTACTCTAAAACAAACCTGACCTCTCTAGAACATTCAGAAGCCAAGTTATAAGCCCACAAATGTGTAACTGGACTACTTCTTTAAATTGACAACGGATCCGGTGACCTTTGGGACATGGTTTGACCCCCTTAGGAAAGTGCTATCATCATGAAACGTTCAGATCACTTACAACTCAATAGATTCTACCTTCTTGTAACGTTTCAGCCTGATTGGACCTTGTTTTCACACAAATGGACCCAGAATGATGTCAAATTGTGCTTCGTGCAACATAATTCTGGGTGCCATTTAAAAACCATACGTGCTAATGAATCCATTCCTTTTTGTGGTTGTAGGGGCTGTATATTGGAGTACATTAAAACAAACCTGATCTCTCTAGGACATTCAGAAGCCAAGTTATAAGCCCACAAATGTGTAACTGGACTACTTCTTTAAAGTGACACCAGGCCCTGTGACCTTTGGGACATGGTTTTACCCCCTATAGGAATGTGCGATCATCATGAAACGTTCAGATCACTTACAACTCAATAGATTCTACCTTCTTGTAACGTTTCAGCCTGATTGGACCTTGTTTTCACACAAATGGACCCAGAATGATGTGAAATTGTGCTTTGTGCAACATAATTCGGGGTGCCATTTACAAACCATAAGTGCTAATGACTCCATTCCTTTTTGTGGTTGTAGGGGCTGTTGATTGGAGTACACTAAAACAAACCTGACCTATCTAGGACATTCAGAAGCCAAGTTATAAGCCCACAAATGTGTAACTGGACTACTTCTTTAAAGTGACACCAGGCCCGGTGACCTTTGGGACATTGTTTGACCCCCTATAGGAATGTGCGATCATCATGAAACGTTCAGATCACTTACAACGCAATAGATTCTACCTTCTTGTAACGTTTCAGCCTGATTGGACCTTGTTTTCACACAAATGGACCCAGAATGATGTGAAATTGTGCTTCGTGCAACATAATTCTGGGTGCCATTTAAAAACCATAAGTGCTAATGACTCCATTCCTTTTTGTGGTTGTAGGGGCTGTTGATTGGAGTACACTAAAACAAACCTGATCTCTCTAGGACATTCAGAAGCCAAGTTATAAGCCCACAAATGTGTAACTGGACTACTTCTTTAAAGTGACACCAGGCCTGGTGACCTTTGGGACATGGTTTGACCCCCTATAGGAATGTGCGATCATCATGAAACGTTCAGATCACTTACAACTCAATAGATTCTACCTTCTTGTAACGTTTCAGCCTGATTGGACCTTGTTTTCACACAAATGGACCCAGAATGATGTGAAATTGTGCTTTGTGCAACATGATTCTGGGTGCCATTTACAAACCATAAGTGCTAATGACTCAATTCCTTTTTGTGGTTGTATGGGCTGTTGATTGGAGTACACTAAAACAAACTTGATCTCTCTAGGACATTCAGAAGCCAAGTTATAAGCCCACAAATGTGTAACTGGACTACTTTAAATTGACACCAGATCCGGTGACCTTTGGGACATAGTTTGACCCCCTTAGGAAAGTGCTATCATCATGAAACGTTCAGATCACTTACAACTCAATAGATTCTACCTTCCTTTAACGTGTCAGCCTGATTGGACCTTGTTTTCACACAAATGGACCCAGAATGATGTGAAATTGTGCTTCGTGCAACATAATTCTGGGTGCCATTTACAAACCATAAGTGCTAATGACTCCATTCCTTTTTGAGGTTGTAGGGGCTGATGATTGGAGTACTCTAAAACAAACCTGACCTCTCTAGAACATTCAGAAGCCAAGTTATAAGCCCACAAATGTGTAACTGGACTACTTCTTTAAATTGACAACGGATCCGGTGACCTTTGGGACATGGTTTGACCCCCTTAGGAAAGTGCTATCATCATGAAACGTTCAGATCACTTACAACTCAATAGATTCTACCTTCTTGTAACGTTTCAGCCTGATTGGACCTTGTTTTCACACAAATGGACCCAGAATGATGTCAAATTGTGCTTCGTGCAACATAATTCTGGGTGCCATTTAAAAACCATACGTGCTAATGAATCCATTCCTTTTTGTGGTTGTAGGGGCTGTATATTGGAGTACATTAAAACAAACCTGATCTCTCTAGGACATTCAGAAGCCAAGTTATAAGCCCACAAATGTGTAACTGGACTACTTCTTTAAAGTGACACCAGGCCCTGTGACCTTTGGGACATGGTTTTACCCCCTATAGGAATGTGCGATCATCATGAAACGTTCAGATCACTTACAACTCAATAGATTCTACCTTCTTGTAACGTTTCAGCCTGATTGGACCTTGTTTTCACACAAATGGACCCAGAATGATGTGAAATTGTGCTTTGTGCAACATAATTCGGGGTGCCATTTACAAACCATAAGTGCTAATGACTCCATTCCTTTTTGTGGTTGTAGGGGCTGTTGATTGGAGTACACTAAAACAAACCTGACCTATCTAGGACATTCAGAAGCCAAGTTATAAGCCCACAAATGTGTAACTGGACTACTTCTTTAAAGTGACACCAGGCCCGGTGACCTTTGGGACATTGTTTGACCCCCTATAGGAATGTGCGATCATCATGAAACGTTCAGATCACTTACAACGCAATAGATTCTACCTTCTTGTAACGTTTCAGCCTGATTGGACCTTGTTTTCACACAAATGGACCCAGAATGATGTGAAATTGTGCTTCGTGCAACATAATTCTGGGTGCCATTTAAAAACCATAAGTGCTAATGACTCCATTCCTTTTTGTGGTTGTAGGGGCTGTTGATTGGAGTACACTAAAACAAACCTGATCTCTCTAGGACATTCAGAAGCCAAGTTATAAGCCCACAAATGTGTAACTGGACTACTTCTTTAAAGTGACACCAGGCCTGGTGACCTTTGGGACATGGTTTGACCCCCTACAGGAATGTGCGATCATAATGAAACGTTCAGATCAATTACAACTCAATAGATTCTACCTTCTTGTAATGTTTCAGCCTGATTGGACCTTGTTTTCACACAAATGGACCCAGAATGATGTGAAATTGTGCTTCGTGCAACATAATTCTGGGTGCCATTTAAAAACCATAAGTGCTAATAACTCCATTCCTTTTTGTGGTTGTAGGGGCTGTTGATTGGAGTACACTAACACAAACCTGATCTCTCTAGGACATTCAGAAGCCAAGTTATAAGCCCACAAAGGTGTAACTGGACTACTTCTTTAAAGCGACACCAGGCCCGGTGACCTTTGGGACATGGTCGTACCCCCTATAGGAATGTGCGATCATCATGAAACGTTCAGATCACTTACAACTCAGTAGATTCTACCTTCTTGTAACGTTTCATCCTGATTGGACCTTGTTTTCACACAAATGGACCCAGAATGATGTGAAATTGTGCTTCGTGCAACATAATTCTGGGTGCCATTTAAAAACCATAAGTGCTAATGACTCCATTCCTTTTTGTGGTAGTGGGGGCTGTTAATTGGAGTACTCTAAAACAAACCTGACCTCTCTAGGATATTCAGAAGCCAAGTTATAAGACCACAAAGGTGTAACTGGACTACTTTAAATTGACACCAGATCCGGTGACCTTTGGGACATGGTTTGACCCCCTTAGGAAAGTGCTATCATCATGAAACGTTCAGATCACTTACAACTCAATAGATTCTACCTTCCTGTAACGTTTCTGCCTGATCGGACCTTGTTTTCACACAAATGAACCCAGAATGATGTGAAATTGTGCTTCGTGCAACATAATTCTGGGTGCCATTTAAAAGCCATAAGTGCTAATGACTCCATTCCTTTTTGTGGTTGTAGGGGCTGTTGATTAGAGTACACTAAAACAAACCTGATCTCTCTAGGACATTCAGAAGCCAAGTTATAAGCCCACAAAGGTGTAACTGGACTACTTCTTTAAATTGACACCAGATCCGGTGACCTTTGGGACATGGTTTGACCCCCTTAGGAAAGTGCTATCATCATGAAACGTTCAGATCACTTACAACTCAATAGATTCTACCTTCCTGTAACGTTTCAGCCTGATTGGACCTTGTTTTCACACAAATGAACCCAGAATGATGTGAAATTGTGCTTCGTGCAACATAATTATGGGTGACATTTAAAAACCATAAGTGCTAATGACTCCATTCCTTTTTGTGGTTGTAGGGGCTGTTGTTTGGAGTACACTAAAACAAACCTGATCTCTCTAGGACATGCAGAAGCCAAGTTATAAGCCCACAAATGTGTAACTGGACTACTTCTTTAACTTGACACCAGATCCGGTGACCTTTGGGACATGGTTTGACCCCTTATAGGAAAGTGTGACCATCATGAAACATTCAGATCACTTACAACTCAATAGATTCTACCTTCTTGTAACGTTTCAGCCTGATTGGACCTTGTTTTCACACAAATGGACCAAGAATGATGTGAAATTGTGCTTCGTGCAACATCATTCTGGGTGCGATTTACAAACCATAAGTGCTAATGACTCCATTTCTTTTTGTGGTTGTAGGGGCTGTTGATTGGAGTACACTAAAACAAACCTGATCTCTCTAGGACATTCAGAACCCAAGTTATAAGCCCACAAATGTGTAACTGGACTACTTCTTTAAAGTGACACCAGGCCTGGTGACCTTTGGGACATGGTTTTACCCCCTATAGGAATGTGCGATCATCATGAAACGTTCAGATCACTTACAACTCAATAGATTCTACCTTCTTGTAACGTTTCAGCCTGATTGGACCTTGTTTTCACACAAATGGACCCAGAATGATGTGAAATTGTGCTTCGTGCAACATAATTCTGGGTGCCATTTAAAAACCATAAGTGCTAATGGCTCCATTCCTTTTTGTGGTTGTAGGGGCTGTTAATTGGAGTACTCTAAAACAAACCTGACCTCTCTAGGATATTCAGAAGCCAAGTTATAAGCCCACGAAGGTGTAACTGGACTACTTCTTTAAAGTGACACCAAGCCAGGTGACCTTTGGGACATGGATTGACCCCCTATAGGAATGTGTGATCATCATGAAACGTTCAGATCACTTACAACTCAATAGATTCTACCTTCTTGTAACGTTTCAGCCTGATTGGACCTTGTTTTCACACAAATGGACCCAGAATGATGTGAAATTGTGCTTCGTGCAACATGATTCTGGGTACCATTTACAAACCATAAGTGCTAATGACTCAATTCCTTTTTGTGGTTGTATGGGCTGTTGATTGGAGTACACTAAAACAAACTTGATCGCTCTAGGACATTCAGAAGCCAAGTTATAAGCCCACAAATGTGTAACTGGACTACTTTAAATTGACACCAGATCCGGTGACCTTTGGGACATAGTTTGACCCCCTTAGGAAAGTGCTATCATCATGAAACGTTCAGATCACTTACAACTCAATAGATTCTACCTTCCTTTAACGTGTCAGTCTGATTGGACCTTGTTTTCACACAAATGGACCCAGAATGATGTGAAATTGTGCTTCGTGCAACATAATTCTCGGTGCCATTTAAAAACCATAAGTGCTAATGACTCCATTCCTTTTTGAGGTTGTAGGGGCTGATGATTGGAGTACTCTAAAACAAACCTGACCTCTCTAGAACATTCAGAAGCCAAGTTATAAGCCCACAAATGTGTAACTGGACTACTTTAAATTGACACCAGATCCGGTGACCTTTGGGACATAGTTTGACCCCCTTAGGAAAGTGCTATCATCATGAAACGTTCAGATCACTTACAACTCAATAGATTCTACCTTCCTTTAACGTGTCAGCCTGATTGGACCTTGTTTTCACACAAATGGACCCAGAATGATGTGAAATTGTGCTTCGTGCAACATAATTCTGGGTGCCATTTACAAACCATAAGTGCTAATGACTCCATTCCTTTTTGAGGTTGTAGGGGCTGATGATTGGAGTACTCTAAAACAAACCTGACCTCTCTAGAACATTCAGAAGCCAAGTTATAAGCCCACAAATGTGTAACTGGACTACTTCTTTAAATTGACAACGGATCCGGTGACCTTTGGGACATGGTTTGACCCCCTTAGGAAAGTGCTATCATCATGAAACGTTCAGATCACTTACAACTCAATAGATTCTACCTTCTTGTAACGTTTCAGCCTGATTGGACCTTGTTTTCACACAAATGGACCCAGAATGATGTCAAATTGTGCTTCGTGCAACATAATTCTGGGTGCCATTTAAAAACCATACGTGCTAATGAATCCATTCCTTTTTGTGGTTGTAGGGGCTGTTTATTGGAGTACATTAAAACAAACCTGATCTCTCTAGGACATTCAGAAGCCAAGTTATAAGCCCACAAATGTGTAACTGGACTACTTCTTTAAAGTGACACCAGGCCCGGTGACCTTTGGGACATGGTTTTACCCCCTATAGGAATGTGCGATCATCATGAAACGTTCAGATCACTTACAACTCAATAGATTCTACCTTCTTGTAACGTTTCAGCCTGATTGGACCTTGTTTTCACACAAATGGACCCAGAATGATGTGAAATTGTGCTTTGTGCAACATAATTCGGGGTGCCATTTACAAACCATAAGTGCTAATGACTCCATTCCTTTTTGTGGTTGTAGGGGCGGTTGATTGGAGTACACTAAAACAAACCTGACCTATCTAGGACATTCAGAAGCCAAGTTATAAGCCCACAAATGTGTAACTGGACTACTTCTTTAAAGTGACACCAGGCCCGGTGACCTTTGGGACATTGTTTGACCCCCTATAGGAATGTGCGATCATCATGAAACGTTCAGATCACTTACAACGCAATAGATTCTACCTTCTTGTAACGTTTCAGCCTGATTGGACCTTGTTTTCACACAAATGGACTCAGAATGATGTGAAATTGTGCTTCGTGCAACATAATTCTGGGTGCCATTTAAAAACCATAAGTGCTAATGACTCCATTCCTTTTTGTGGTTGTAGGGGCTGTTGATTGGAGTACACTAAAACAAACCTGATCTCTCTAGGACATTCAGAAGCCAAGTTATAAGCCCACAAATGTGTAACTGGACTACTTCTTTAAAGTGACACCAGGCCTGGTGACCTTTGGGACATGGTTTGACCCCCTATAGGAATGTGCGATCATAATGAAACGTTCAGATCAATTACAACTCAATAGATTCTACCTTCTTGTAATGTTTCAGCCTGATTGGACCTTGTTTTCACACAAATGGACCCAGAATGATGTGAAATTGTGCTTCGTGCAACATAATTCTGGGTGCCATTTAAAAACCATAAGTGCTAATAACTCCATTCCTTTTTGTGGTTGTAGGGGCTGTTGATTGGAGTACACTAACACAAACCTGATCTCTCTAGGACATTCAGAAGCCAAGTTATAAGCCCACAAAGGTGTAACTGGACTACTTCTTTAAAGCGACACCAGGCCCGGTGACCTTTGGGACATGGTCGTACCCCCTATAGGAATGTGCGATCATCATGAAACGTTCAGATCACTTACAACTCAGTAGATTCTACCTTCTTGTAACGTTTCATCCTGATTGGACCTTGTTTTCACACAAATGGACCCAGAATGATGTGAAATTGTGCTTCGTGCAACATAATTCTGGGTGCCATTTAAAAACCATAAGTGCTAATGACTCCATTCCTTTTTGTGGTAGTGGGGGCTGTTAATTGGAGTACTCTAAAACAAACCTGACCTCTCTAGGATATTCAGAAGCCAAGTTATAAGACCACAAAGGTGTAACTGGACTACTTTAAATTGACACCAGATCCGGTGACCTTTGGGACATGGTTTGACCCCCTTAGGAAAGTGCTATCATCATGAAACGTTCAGATCACTTACAACTCAATAGATTCTACCTTCCTGTAACGTTTCAGCCTGATTGGACCTTGTTTTCACACAAATGAACCCAGAATGATGTGAAATTGTGCTTCGTGCAACATAATTATGGGTGCCATTTAAAAACCATAAGTGCTAATGACTCCATTCCTTTTTGTGGTTGTAGGGGCTGTTGATTGGAGTACACTAAAACAAACCTGATCTCTCTAGGACATGCAGAAGCCAAGTTATAAGCCCACAAATGTGTAACTGGACTACTTCTTTAACTTGACACCAGATCCGGTGACCTTTGGGACATGGTTTGACCCCTTATAGGAAAGTGTGACCATCATGAAACATTCAGATCACTTACAACTCAATAGATTCTACCTTCTTGTAACGTTTCAGCCTGATTGGACCTTGTTTTCACACAAATGGACCAAGAATGATGTGAAATTGTGCTTCGTGCAACATCATTCTGGGTGCCATTTACAAACCATAAGTGCTAATGACTCCATTTCTTTTTGTGGTTGTAGGGGCTGTTGATTGGAGTACACTAAAACAAACCTGATCTCTCTAGGACATTCAGAAGCCAAGTTATAAGCCCACAAATGTGTAACTGGACTACTTCTTTAAAGTGACACCAGGCCTGGTGACCTTTGGGACATGGTTTTACCCCCTATAGGAATGTGCGATCATCATGAAACGTTCAGATCACTTACAACTCAATAGATTCTACCTTCTTTTAACGTTTCAGCCTGATTGGACCTTGTTTTCACACAAATGGACCCAGAATGATGTGAAATTGTGCTTCGTGCAACATAATTCTGGGTGCCATTTAAAAACCATAAGTGCTAATGGCTCCATTCCTTTTTGTGGTTGTAGGGGCTGTTAATTGGAGTACTCTAAAACAAACCTGACCTCTCTAGGATATTCAGAAGCCAAGTTATAAGCCCACGAAGGTGTAACTGGACTACTTCTTTAAAGTGACACCAAGCCAGGTGACCTTTGGGACATGGATTGACCCCCTATAGGAATGTGTGATCATCATGAAACGTTCAGATCACTTACAACTCAATAGATTCTACCTTCTTGTAACGTTTCAGCCTGATTGGACCTTGTTTTCACACAAATGGACCCAGAATGATGTGAAATTGTGCTTCGTGCAACATGATTCTGGGTACCATTTACAAACCATAAGTGCTAATGACTCAATTCCTTTTTGTGGTTGTATGGGCTGTTGATTGGAGTACACTAAAACAAACTTGATCTCTCTAGGACATTCAGAAGCCAAGTTATAAGCCCACAAATGTGTAACTGGACTACTTTAAATTGACACCAGATCCGGTGACCTTTGGGACATAGTTTGACCCCCTTAGGAAAGTGCTATCATCATGAAACGTTCAGATCACTTACAACTCAATAGATTCTACCTTCCTTTAACGTGTCAGCCTGATTGGACCTTGTTTTCACACAAATGGACCCAGAATGATGTGAAATTGTGCTTCGTGCAACATAATTCTCGGTGCCATTTAAAAACCATAAGTGCTAATGACTCCATTCCTTTTTGAGGTTGTAGGGGCTGATGATTGGAGTACTCTAAAACAAACCTGACCTCTCTAGAACATTCAGAAGCCAAGTTATAAGCCCACAAATGTGTAACTGGACTACTTCTTTAAATTGACATCGGATCCGGTGACCTTTGGGACATGGTTTGACCCCCTTAGGAAAGTGCTATCATCATGAAACGTTCAGATCACTTACAACTCAATAGATTCTACCTTCTTGTAACGTTTCAGCCTGATTGGACCTTGTTTTCACACAAATGGACCCAGAATGATGTGAAATTGTGCTTCGTGCAACATAATTCTGGGTGCCATTTAAAAACCATACGTGCTAATGAATCCATTCCTTTTTGTGGTTGTAGGGGCTGTTTATTGGAGTACACTAAAACAAACCTGATCTCTCTAGGACATTCAGAAGCCAAGTTATAAGCCCACAAATGTGTAACTGGACTACTTCTTTAAAGTGACACCAGGCCCTGTGACCTTTGGGACATGGTTTTACCCCCTATAGGAATGTGCGATCATCATGAAACGTTCAGATCACTTACAACTCAATAGATTCTACCTTCTTGTAACGTTTCAGCCTGATTGGACCTTGTTTTCACACAAATGGACCCAGAATGATGTGAAATTATGCTTTGTGCAACATAATTCGGGGTGCCATTTACAAACCATAAGTGCTAATGACTCCATTCCTTTTTGTGGTTGTAGGGGCTGTTGATTGGAGTACACTAAAACAAACCTGACCTATCTAGGACATTCAGAAGCCAAGTTATAAGCCCACAAATGTGTAACTGGACTACTTCTTTAAAGTGACACCAGGCCCGGTGACCTTTGGGACATTGTTTGACCCCCAATAGGAATGTGCGATCATCATGAAACGTTCAGATCACTTACAACGCAATAGATTCTACCTTCTTGTAACGTTTCAGCCTGATTGGACCTTGTTTTCAGACAAATGGACCCAGAATGATGTGAAATTGTGCTTCGTGCAACATAATTCTGGGTGCCATTTAAAAACCATAAGTGCTAATGACTCCATTCCTTTTTGAGGGTGTAGGGGCTGTTGATTGAAGTACATTAAAACAAACCTGATCTCTCTAGGACATTCAGAAGCCAAGTTATAAGCCCACAAATGTGTAACTGGACTACTTCTTTAGATTGACACCAGATCCGGTGACCTTTGGGACATGGTTTGACCCCCTTTGGAAAGTGCTATCATCATGAAACGTTCAGATCACTTACAACTCAATAGATTCTACCTTCCTGTAACGTTTCAGCCTGATTGGACCTTGTTTTCACACAAATGAACCCAGAATGATGTGAAATTGTGCTTCGTGCAACATAATTCTGGGTGCCATTTAAAAACCATAAGTGCTAATGACTCCATTCCTTTTTGAGGGTGTAGGGGCTGTTGATTGGAGTACACTAAAACAAACCTGATCTCTCTAGGACATTCAGAAGCCAAGTTATAAGCCCACAAATGTGTAACTGGACTACTTCTTTAAAGTGACACCAGGCCTGGTGACCTTTGGGACATGGTTTGACCCCCTATAGGAATGTGCGATCATAATGAAACGTTCAGATAACTTACAACTCAATAGATTCTACCTTCTTGTAATGTTTCAGCCTGATTAGACCTTGTTTTCACACAAATGGACCCAGAATGATGTGAAATTGTGCTTCGTGCAACATAATTCTGGGTGCCATTTAAAAACCATAAGTGCTAATAACTCCATTCCTTTTTGTGGTTGCAGGGGCTGTTGATTGGAGTACACTAAAACAAACCTGATCTCTCTAGGACATTCAGAAGCCAAGTTATAAGCCCACAAAGGTGTAACTGGACTACTTCTTTAAAGCGACACCAGGCCCGGTGACCTTTGGGACATGGTCGTACCCCCTATAGGAATGTGCGATCATCATGAAACGTTCAGATCACTTACAACTCAGTAGATTCTACCTTCTTTTAACGTTTCATCCTGATTGGACCTTGTTTTCACACAAATGGACCCAGAATGATGTGAAATTGTGCTTCGTGCAACATAATTCTGGGTGCCATTTAAAAACCATAAGTGCTAATGACTCCATTCCTTTTTGTGGTAGTGGGGGCTGTTAATTGGAGTACTCTAAAACAAACCTGACCTCTCTAGGATATTCAGAAGCCAAGTTATAAGCCCACAAAGGTGTAATTGGACTACTTTAAATTGACACCAGATCCGGTGACCTTTGGGACATGGTTTGACCCCCTTAGGAAAGTGCTATCATCATGAAACGTTCAGATCACTTACAACTCAATAGATTCTACCTTCCTGTAACGTTTCAGCCTGATTGGACCTTGTTTTCACACAAATGAACCCAGAATGATGTGAAATTGTGCTTCGTGCAACATAATTCTGGGTGCCATTTAAAAACCATAAGTGCTAATGACTCCATTCCTTTTTGTGGTTGTAGGGGCTGTTGATTGGAGTACACTAAAACAAACCTGATCTCTCTAGGACATGCAGAAGCTAAGTTATAAGCCCACAAATGAGTAACTGGACTACTTCTTTAAATTGACACCAGATCCGGTGACCTTTGGGACATGGTTTGACCCCTTATAGGAAAGTGTGATCATCATGAAACATTCAGATCACTTACAACTCAATAGATTCTACCTTCTTGTAACGTTTCAGCCTGATTGGACCTTGTTTTCACACAAATGGACCCAGAATGATGTGAAATTATGCTTTGTGCAACATAATTCGGGGTGCCATTTACAAACCATAAGTGCTAATGACTCCATTCCTTTTTGTGGTTGTAGGGGCTGTTGATTGGAGTACACTAAAACAAACCTGACCTATCTAGGACATTCAGAAGCCAAGTTATAAGCCCACAAATGTGTAACTGGACTACTTCTTTAAAGTGACACCAGGCCCGGTGACCTTTGGGACATTGTTTGACCCCCAATAGGAATGTGCGATCATCATGAAACGTTCAGATCACTTACAACTCAGTAGATTCTACCTTCTTGTAACGTTTCAGCCTGATTGGACCTTGTTTTCACACAAATGGACCCAGAATGATGTGAAATTGTGCTTCGTGCAACATAATTCTGGGTGCCATTTAAAAACCATAAGTGCTAATTACTCCATTACTTTTTGTGGTTGTATGGGCTGTTTTTTGGAGTACACTAAAACAAACTTGATCTCTCTAGGACATTCAGAAGCCAAGTTATAAGCCCACAAATGTGTAACTGGACTACTTCTTTAGATTGACACCAGATCCGGTGACCTTTGGGACATGGTTTGACCCGATTTGGAAAGTGCTATCATCATGAAACGTTCAGATCACTTACAACTCAATAGATTCTACCTTCCTGTAACGTTTCAGCCTGATTGGACCTTGTTTTCACACAAATGAACCCAGAATGATGTGAAATTGTGCTTCGTGCAACATAATTCTGGGTGCCATTTAAAAACCATAAGTGCTAATGACTCCATTCCTTTTTGTGGTTGTAGGGGCTGTTGATTGGAGTACACTAAAACAAACCTGATCTCTCTAGGACATTCAGAAGCCAAGTTATAAACCCACAAATGTGTAACTGGACTACTTCTTTAAAGTGACACCAGGCCTGGTGACCTTTGGGACATGGTTTGACCCCCTATAGGAATGTGCGATCATAATGAAACGTTCAGATAACTTACAACTCAATAGATTCTACCTTCTTGTAATGTTTCAGCCTGATTAGACCTTGTTTTCACACAAATGGACCCAGAATGATGTGAAATTGTGCTTCGTGCAACATAATTCTGGGTGCCATTTAAAAAACATAAGTGCTAATAACTCCATTCCTTTTTGTGGTTGTAGGGGCTGTTGATTGGAGTACACTAAAACAAACCTGATCTCTCTAGGACATTCAGAAGCCAAGTTATAAGCCCACAAAGGTGTAACTGGACTACTTCTTTAAAGCGACACCAGGCCCGGTGACCTTTGGGACATGGTCGTACCCCCTATAGGAATGTGCGATCATCATGAAACGTTCAGATCACTTACAACTCAGTAGATTCTACCTTCTTTTAACGTTTCATCCTGATTGGACCTTGTTTTCACACAAATGGACCCAGAATGATGTGAAATTGTGCTTCGTGCAACATAATTCTGGGTGCCATTTAAAAACCATAAGTGCTAATGACTCCATTCCTTTTTGTGGTAGTGGGGGCTCTTAATTGGAGTACTCTAAAACAAACCTGACCTCTCTAGGATATTCAGAAGCCAAGTTATAAGCCCACAAAGGTGTAACTGGACTACTTTAAATTGACACCAGATCCGGTGACCTTTGGGACATGGTTTGACCCCCTTAGGAAAGTGCTATCATCATGAAACGTTCAGATCACTTACAACTCAATAGATTCTACCTTCCTGTAACGTTTCAGCCTGATTGGACCTTGTTTTCACACAAATGAACCCAGAATGATGTGAAATTGTGCTTCGTGCAACATAATTCTGGGTGCCATTTAAAAACCATAAGTGCTAATGACTCCATTCCTTTTTGTGGTTGTAGGGGCTGTTGATTGGAGTACACTAAAACAAACCTGATCTCTCTAGGACATGCAGAAGCTAAGTTATAAGCCCACAAATGAGTAACTGGACTACTTCTTTAAATTGACACCAGATCCGGTGACCTTTGGGACATGGTTTGACCCCTTATAGGAAAGTGTGATCATCATGAAACATTCAGATCACTTACAACTCAATAGATTCTACCTTCTTGTAACGTTCCAGCCTGATTGGACCTTGTTTTCACACAAATGGACCAAGAATGATGTGAAATTGTGCTTCGTGCAACATCATTCTGGGTGCCATTTACAAACCATAAGTGCTAATGACTCCATTCCTTTTTGTGGTTGTAGGGGCTGTTGATTGGAGTACACTAAAACAAACCTGATCTCTCTAGGACATTCAGAAGCCAAGTTATGAGCCCACAAATGTGTAACTGGACTACTTCTTTAAAGTGACACAAAGCCTGGTGACCTTTGGGACATGGTCGTACCCCCTATAGGAATGTGAGATCATCATGAAACGTTCAGATCACTTACAACTCAATAGATTCTACCTTCTTGTAACGTTTCAGCCTGATTGGACCTTGTTTTCACACAAATGAACCCAGAATGATGTGAAATTGTGCTTCGTGCAACATAATTCTGGGTGCCATTTAAAAACCATAAGCGCTAATGACTCCATTCCTTTTT
Organism: Nothobranchius furzeri; assembly: GCF_043380555.1. Lineage (NCBI taxonomy): Eukaryota > Metazoa > Chordata > Actinopteri > Cyprinodontiformes > Nothobranchiidae > Nothobranchius > Nothobranchius furzeri. The sequence continues at coordinate 17,074,870 of NC_091750.1, forward strand.
GTGGTTGTAGGGGCTGTTGATTGGAGTACACTAAAACAAACCTGATCTCTCTAGGATATTCAGAAGCCACGTTATAATCCCACAAATGTGTAACTGGACTACTTCTTTAAATTGACACCAGATCCGGTGACCTTTGGGACATGGTTTGACCCCCTTAGGAACGTGCTATCATCATGAAACGTTCAGATCACTTACAACTCAATAGATTCTACCTTCCTGTAATGTTTCAGCCTGATTGGACCTTGTTTTCACACAAATGAACCCAGAATGATGTGAAATTGTGCTTCGTGCAACATAATTCTGGGTGCCATTTAAAAACCATAAGTGCTAATGACTCCATTCCTTTTTGTGGTTGTAGGGGCTGTTGATTGGAGTACACTAAAACAAACCTGATCTCTCTACGACATCCAGAAGCTAAGTTATAAGCCCACAAATGTGTAACTGGACTACTTCTTTAAATTGACACCAGATCCGGTGACCTTTGGGACATGGTTTGACCCCCTTAGGAAAGTGCTATCATCATGAAACGTTCAGATCACTTACAACTCAATAGATTCTACCTTCCTGTAACATTTCAGCCTGATTGGACCTTGTTTTCACACAAATGAACCCAGAATGATCCAAAATTGTGCTTCGTGCAACATAATTCTGGGTGCCATTTACAAACCATAAGTGCTAATGACTCCATTCCTTTTTGTGGTTGTAGGGGCTGTTGATTGGAGTACACTAAAACAAATCTGATCTCTCTAGGACATTCAGAAGCCAAGTTATAAGCCCACAAATGTGTAACTGGACTACCTCTTTAAATTGACACCAGATCCGGTGACCTTTCGGACATGGTTTGACCCCTTATAGGAATGTGCGATCATCATGAAACATTCAGATCAATTACAACTCAATAGATTCTACCGTCTTGTAACGTTTCAGCCTGATTGGACCTTGTTTTCACACAAATGGACCCAGAATGATGTGAAATTGTGCTTCGTGCAAAATAATTCTGGGTGCCATTTACAAACCATAAGTGCTAATGACTCCATTCCTTTTTGTGGTTGTAGGGGCTGTTGATTGGAGTACACTAAAACAAACCTGATCTCTCTAGGACATTCAGAAGCCAAGTTATAAGCCCACAAATGTGTAACTGGACTACTTCTTTAAAGTGACACCAGGCCCGGTGACCTTTGGGACATGGTTTGACCCCCTATAGGAATGTGCGATCATCATGAAACGTTCAGATCACTTACAACTCAATATATTCTACCTTCCTGTAACGTTTCAGCCTGATTGGACCTTGTTTTCACACAAATGAACCCAGAATGATGTGAAATTGTGCTTTGTGCAACATAATTCTGGGTGCCATTTAAAAACCATAAGTGCTAATGACTCCATTCCTGTTGGAGGGTGTAGGGGCTGTTGATTGAAGTACATTAAAACAAACCTGATCTCTCTAGGACATTCAGAAGCCAAGTTATAAGCCCACAAAGGTGTAACTGGACTACTTCTTTAAAGTGACACCAGGCCCGGTGACCTATGGGACATGGTTTGACCCCCTATAGGAATGTGTGATCATCATGAAACGTTCAGATCACTTACAACTCAATAGATTCTACCTTCTTGTAACGTTTCAGCCTGATTGGACCTTGTTTTCACACAAATGAACCCAGAATGATGTGAAATTGTGCTTCGTGCAATATAATTCTGGGTGCCATTTAAAAACCATAAGCGCTAATGACTCCATTCCTTTTTGTGGTTGTAGGGGCTGTTGATTGGAGTACACTAAAACAAACCTGATCTCTCTAGGATATTCAGAAGCCACGTTATAAGCCCACAAATGTGTAACTGGACTACTTCTTTAAATTGACACCAGATCCGGTGACCTTTGGGACATGGTTTGACCCCCTTAGGAAAGTGCTATCATCATGAAACGTTCAGATCACTTACAACTCAATAGATTCTACCTTCCTGTAATGTTTCAGCCTGAATGGACCTTGTTTTCACACAAATGAACCCAGAATGATGTGAAATTGTGCTTCGTGCAACATAATTCTGGGTGCCATTTAAAAACCATAAGTGCTAATGACTCCATTCCTTTTTGTGGTTGTAGGGGCTGTTGATTGGAGTACACTAAAACAAACCTGATCTCTCTAGGACATTCAGAAGCCAAGTTATAAGCCCACAAATGTGTATTTGGACTACCTCTTTAAATTGACACCAGATCCGGTGACCTTTGGGACATGGTTTGACCCCTTATAGGAATGTATGATCATCATCAAACATTCAGATCACTTACAACTCAATAGATTCTACCGTCTTGTAACGTTTCAGCCTTATTGGACGTTGTTTTCACACAAATGGACCCAGAATGATGTGAAATTGTGCTTCGTGCAAAATAATTCTGGGTGCCATTTACAAACCATAAGTGCTAATGACTCCATTCCTTTTTGTGGTTGTAGGGGCTGTTGATTGGAGTACACTAAAACAAACCTGATCTCTCTAGGACATCCAGAAGCTAAGTTATAAGCCCACAAATGTGTAACTGGACTACTTCTTTAAATTGACGCCAGATCCGGTGACCTTTGGGACATGGTTTGACCCCCTTAGGAAAGTGCTATCATCATGAAACGTTCAGATCACTTACAACTCAATATATTCTACCTTCCTGTAACGTTTCAGCCTGATTGGACCTTGTTTTCACACAAATGAACCCAGAATGATCCGAAATTGTGCTTCGTGCAACATAATTCTGGGTGCCATTTACAAACCATAAGTGCTAATGACTCCATTCCTTTTTGTGGTTGTAGGGGCTGTTGATTGGAGTACTCTAAAACAAATCTGATCTCTCTAGGACATTCAGAAGCCAAGTTATAAGCCCACAAATGTGTATTTGGACTACCTCTTTAAATTGACACCAGATCCGGTGACCTTTGGGACATGGTTTGACCCCTTATAGGAATGTAGGATCATCATCAAACATTCAGATCACTTACAACTCAATAGATTCTACCGTCTTGTAACGTTTCAGCCTTATTGGACGTTGTTTTCACACAAATGGACCCAGAATGATGTGAAATTGTGCTTCGTGCAAAATAATTCTGGGTGCCATTTACAAACCATAAGTGCTAATGACTCCATTCCTTTTTGTGGTTGTAGGGGCTGTTGATTGGAGTACACTAAAACAAACCTGATCTCTCTAGGACATTCAGAAGCCAAGTTATAAGCCCACAAATGTGTAACTGGACTACTTCTTTAAAGTGACACCAGGCCCGGTGACCTTTGGGACATGGTTTGACCCCCTATAGGAATGTGCGATCATCATGAAACGTTCAGATCACTTACAACTCAATATATTCTACCTTCCTGTAACGTTTCAGCCTGATTGGACCTTGTTTTCACACAAATGAACCCAGAATGATGTGAAATTGTGCTTTGTGCAACATAATTCTGGGTGCCATTTAAAAACCATAAGTGCTAATGACTCCATTCCTGTTGGAGGGTGTAGGGGCTGTTGATTGAAGTACATTAAAACAAACCTGATCTCTCTAGGACATTCAGAAGCCAAGTTATAAGCCCACAAAGGTGTAACTGGACTACTTCTTTAAAGTGACACCAGGCCCGGTGACCTATGGGACATGGTTTGACCCCCTATAGGAATGTGTGATCATCATGAAACGTTCAGATCACTTACAACTCAATAGATTCTACCTTCTTGTAACGTTTCAGCCTTATTGGACCTTGTTTTCACACAAATGAACCCAGAATGATGTGAAATTGTGCTTCGTGCAACATAATTCTGGGTGCCATTTAAAAACCATAAGCGCTAATGACTCCATTCCTTTTTGTGGTTGTAGGGGCTGTTGATTGGAGTACACTAAAACAAACCTGATCTCTCTAGGATATTCAGAAGCCACGTTATAAGCCCACAAATGTGTAACTGGACTACTTCTTTAAATTGACACCAGATCCGGTGACCTTTGGGACATGGTTTGACCCCCTTAGGAAAGTGCTATCATCATGAAACGTTCAGATCACTTACAACTCAATAGATTCTACCTTCTTGTAATGTTTCAGCCTGAATGGACCTTGTTTTCACACAAATGAACCCAGAATGATGTGAAATTGTGCTTCGTGCAACATAATTCTGGGTGCCATTTAAAAACCATAAGTGCTAATGACTCCATTCCTTTTTGTGGTTGTAGGGGCTGTTGATTGGAGTACACTAAAACAAACCTGATCTCTCTAGGACATCCAGAAGCTAAGTTATAAGCCCACAAATGTGTAACTGGACTACTTCTTTAAATTGACGCCAGATCCGGTGACCTTTGGGACATGGTTTGACCCCCTTAGGAAAGTGCTATCATCATGAAACGTTCAGATCACTTACAACTCAATATATTCTACCTTCCTGTAACGTTTCAGCCTGATTGGACCTTGTTTTCACACAAATGAACCCAGAATGATCCGAAATTGTGCTTCGTGCAACATAATTCTGGGTGCCATTTACAAACCATAAGTGCTAATGACTCCATTCCTTTTTGTGGTTGTAGGGGCTGTTGATTGGAGTACTCTAAAACAAATCTGATCTCTCTAGGACATTCAGAAGCCAAGTTATAAGCCCACAAATGTGTATTTGGACTACCTCTTTAAATTGACACCAGATCCGGTGACCTTTGGGACATGGTTTGACCCCTTATAGGAATGTAGGATCATCATCAAACATTCAGATCACTTACAACTCAATTGATTCTACCGTCTTGTAACGTTTCAGCCTTATTGGACGTTGTTTTCACACAAATGGACCCAGAATGATGTGAAATTGTGCTTCGTGCAAAATAATTCTGGGTGCCATTTACAAACCATAAGTGCTAATGACTCCATTCCTTTTTGTGGTTGTAGGGGCTGTTGATTGGAGTACACTAAAACAAACCTGATCTCTCTAGGACATTCAGAAGCCAAGTTATAAGCCCACAAATGTGTAACTGGACTACCTCTTTAAATTGACACCAGATCCGGTGACCTTTCGGACATGGTTTGACCCCATATAGGAATGTGCGATCATCATGAAACATTCAGATCAATTACAACTCAATAGATTCTACCGTCTTGTAACGTTTCAGCCTGATTGGACCTTGTTTTCACACAAATGGACCCAGAATGATGTGAAATTGTGCTTCGTGCAAAATAATTCTGGGTGCCATTTACAAACCATAAGTGCTAATGACTCCATTCCTTTTTGTGGTTGTAGGGGCTGTTGATTGGAGTACACTAAAACAAACCTGATCTCTCTAGGACATTCAGAAGCCAAGTTATAAGCCCACAAATGTGTAACTGGACTACTTCTTTAAAGTGACACCAGGCCCGGTGACCTTTGGGACATGGTTTGACCCCCTATAGGAATGTGCGATCATCATGAAACGTTCAGATCACTTACAACTCAATATATTCTACCTTCCTGTAACGTTTCAGCCTGATTGGACCTTGTTTTCACACAAATGAACCCAGAATGATGTGAAATTGTGCTTCGTGCAACATAATTCTGGGTGCCATTTAAAAACCATAAGCGCTAATGACTCCATTCCTTTTTGTGGTTGTAGGGGCTGTTGATTGGAGTACACTAAAAAAAACCTGATCTCTCTAGGATATTCAGAAGCCACGTTATAAGCCCACAAATGTGGAACTGGACTACTTCTTTAAATTGACACCAGATCCGGTGACCTTTGGGACATGGTTTGACCCCCTTAGGAAAGTGCTATCATCATGAAACGTTCAGATCACTTACAACTCAATAGATTCTACCTTCCTGTAATGTTTCAGCCTGATTGGACCTTGTTTTCACACAAATGAACCCAGAATGATGTGAAATTGTGCTTCGTGCAACATAATTCTGGGTGCCATTTAAAAACCATAAGTGCTAATGACTCCATTCCTTTTTGTGGTTGTAGGGGCTGTTGATTGGAGTACACTAAAACAAACCTGATCTCTCTAGGACATCCAGAAGCTAAGTTATAAGCCCACAAATGTGTAACTGGACTACTTCTTTAAATTGACGCCAGATCCGGTGACCTTTGGGACATGGTTTGACCCCCTTAGGAAAGTGCTATCATCATGAAACGTTCAGATCACTTACAACTCAATAGATTCTACCTTCCTGTAACGTTTCAGCCTGATTGGACCTTGTTTTCACACAAATGAACCCAGAATGATCCGAAATTGTGCTTCGTGCAACATAATTCTGGGTGCCATTTACAAACCATAAGTGCTAATGACTCCATTCCTTTTTGTGGTTGTAGGGGCTGTTGATTGGAGTACTCTAAAACAAATCTGATCTCTCTAGGACTTTCAGAAGCCAAGTTATAAGCCCACAAATGTGTATTTGGACTACCTCTTTAAATTGACACCAGATCCGGTGACCTTTGGGACATGGTTTGACCCCTTATAGGAATGTGCGATCATCATCAAACATTCAGATCACTTACAACTCAATAGATTCTACCGTCTTGTAACGTTTCAGCCTTATTGGACGTTGTTTTCACACAAATGGACCCAGAATTATGTGAAATTGTGCTTCGTGCAAAATAATTCTGGGTGCCATTTACAAACCATAAGTGCTAATGACTCCATTCCTTTTTGTGGTTGTAGGGGCTGTTGATTGGAGTACACTAAAACAAACCTGATCTCTCTAGGACATTCAGAAGCCAAGTTATAAGCCCACAAATGTGTAACTGGACTACCTCTTTAAATTGACACCAGATCCGGTGACCTTTGGGACATGGTTTGACCCCTTATAGGAATGTGCGATCATCATGAAACATTCAGATCAATTACAACTCAATAGATTCTACCGTCTTGTAACGTTTCAGCCTGATTGGACCTTGTTTTCACACAAATGGACCCAGAATGATGTGAAATTGTGCTTCGTGCAAAATAATTCTGGGTGCCATTTACAAACCATAAGTGCTAATGACTCCATTCCTTTTTGTGGTTGTAGGGGCTGTTGATTGGAGTACACTAAAACAAACCTGATCTCTCTAGGACATTCAGAAGCCAAGTTATAAGCCCACAAATGTGTAACTGGACTACTTCTTTAAAGTGACACCAGGCCCGGTGACCTTTGGGACATGGTTTGACCCCCTATAGGAATGTGCGATCATCATGAAACGTTCAGATCACTTACAACTCAATAGATTCTACCTTCCTGTAACGTTTCAGCCTGATTGGACCTTGTTTTCACACAAATGAACCCAGAATGATGTGAAATTGTGCTTCGTGCAACATAATTCTGGGTGCCATTTAAAAACCATAAGCGCTAATGACTCCATTCCTTTTTGTGGTTGTAGGGGCTGTTGATTGGAGTACACTAAAACAAACCTGATCTCTCTAGGATATTCAGAAGCCACGTTATAAGCCCACAAATGTGGAACTGGACTACTTCTTTAAATTGACACCAGATCCGGTGACCTTTGGGACATGGTTTGACCCCCTTAGGAAAGTGCTATCATCATGAAACGTTCAGATCACTTACAACTCAATAGATTCTACCTTCCTGTAATGTTTCAGCCTGATTGGACCTTGTTTTCACACAAATGAACCCAGAATGATGTGAAATTGTGCTTCGTGCAACATAATTCTGGGTGCCATTTAAAAACCATAAGTGCTAATGACTCCATTCCTTTTTGTGGTTGTAGGGGCTGTTGATTGGAGTACACTAAAACAAACCTGATCTCTCTAGGACATCCAGAAGCTAAGTTATAAGCCCACAAATGTGTAACTGGACTACTTCTTTAAATTGACGCCAGATCCGGTGACCTTTGGGACATGGTTTGACCCCCTTAGGAAAGTGCTATCATCATGAAACGTTCAGATCACTTACAACTCAATAGATTCTACCTTCCTGTAACGTTTCAGCCTGATTGGACCTTGTTTTCACACAAATGAACCCAGAATGATCCGAAATTGTGCTTCGTGCAACATAATTCTGGGTGCCATTTACAAACCATAAGTGCTAATGACTCCATTCCTTTTTGTGGTTGTAGGGGCTGTTGATTGGAGTACTCTAAAACAAATCTGATCTCTCTAGGACATTCAGAAGCCAAGTTATAAGCCCACAAATGTGTATTTGGACTACCTCTTTAAATTGACACCAGATCCGGTGACCTTTGGGACATGGTTTGACCCCTTATAGGAATGTGCGATCATCATCAAACATTCAGATCACTTACAACTCAATAGATTCTACCGTCTTGTAACGTTTCAGCCTTATTGGACTTGTTTTCACACAAATGGACCCAGAATGATGTGAAATTGTGCTTCGTGCAAAATAATTCTGGGTGCCATTTACAAACCATAAGTGCTAATGACTCCATTCCTTTTTGTGGTTGTAGGGGCTGTTGATTGGAGTACACTAAAACAAACCTGATCTCTCTAGGACATTCAGAAGCCAAGTTATAAGCCCACAAATGTGTAACTGGACTACCTCTTTAAATTGACACCAGATCCGGTGACCTTTGGGACATGGTTTGACCCCTTATAGGAATGTGCGATCATCATCAAACATTCAGATCACTTACAACTCAATAGATTCTACCGTCTTGTAACGTTTCAGCCTTATTGGACGTTGTTTTCACACAAATGGACCCAGAATGATGTGAAATTGTGCTTCGTGCAAAATAATTCTGGGTGCCATTTACAAACCATAAGTGCTAATGACTCCATTCCTTTTTGTGGTTGTAGGGGCTGGTGATTGGAGTACACTAAAACAAACCTGATCTCTCTAGGACATTCAGAAGCCAAGTTATAAGCCCACAAATGTGTAACTGGACTACTTCTTTAAAGTGACACCAGGCCCGGTGACCTTTGGGACATGGTTTGACCCCCTATAGGAATGTGCGATCATCATGAAACGTTCAGATCACTTACAATTCAATATATTCTACCTTCCTGTGAAGTTTCAGCCTGATTGGACCTTGTTTTCACACAAATGAACCCAGAATGATGTGAAATTGTGCTTTGTGCAACATAATTCTGGGTGCCATTTAAAAACCATAAGGGCTAATGACTCCATTCCTTTTTGAGGGTGTAGGGGCTGTTGATTGAAGTACATTAAAACAAACCTGATCTCTCTAGGACATTCAGAAGCCAAGTAATAAGCCCACAAAGGTGTAACTGGACTACTTCTTTAAAGTGACACCAGGCCCGGTGACCTATGGGACATGGTTTGACCCCCTATAGGAATGTACGATCATCATGAAACGTTCAGATCACTTACAACTCAATAGATTCTACCTTCTTGTAACGTTTCAGCCTGATTGGACCTTGTTTTCACACAAATGAACCCAGAATGATGTGAAATTGTGCTTCGTGCAAAATAATTCTGGGTGCCATTTAAAAACCATAAGCGCTAATGACTCCATTCCTTATTGTGGTTGTAGGGGCTGTTCATTGGAGTACACTAAAACAAACCTGATCTCTCTAGGATATTCAGAAGCCAAGTTATAAGCCCACAAATGTGTAACTGGACTATTTCTTTAAATTGACACCAGATCCGGTGACCTTTGGGACATGGTTTGACCCCTTATAGGAATGTGCGATCATCATGAAACATTCAGATCACTTACAACTCAATATATTCTACCTTCTTGTAACGTTTCAGCCTGATTGGACCTTGTTTTCACACAAATGGACCCAGAATGATGTGAAATTGTGCTTCGTGCAACATAACTCTGGGTGCCATTTACAAACCATAAGTGCTAATGACTCCATTCCTTTTTGTGGTTGTAGGGGCTGTTGATTGGAGTACACTAAAACAAACCTGATCCCTCTAGGACATTCAGAAGCCAAGTTATAAGCCCACAAATGTGTAACTGGACTACTTCTTTAAATTGACACCAGATCCGGTGACCTTTGGGACATGGTTTGACCCCTTATAGGAATGTGCGATCATCATGAAATATTCAGATCACTTACAACTCAATAGATTCTACCTTCTTGTAACGTTTCAGCCTGATTGGACCTTGTTTTCACACAAATGGACCCAGAATGATGTGAAATTGTGCTTCGTGCAACATAATTCTGGGGGCCATTTACAAACCATAAGTGCTAATGACTCCATTCCTTTTTGTGGTTGTAGCGGCTGTTGATTGGAGTACACTAAAACAAACCTGATCTCTCTAGGACATTCAGAAGCCAAGTTATAAGCCCACAAATGTGTAACTGGACAACTTCTTTAAAGTGACACCAGGCCTGGTGACCTTTTGGACATGGTTTTACCCCCTATAGGAATGTGCGATCATCATGAAACGTTCAGATCACTTACAACTCAATAGATTCTACTTTCTTGTAACATTTCAGCCTGATTGGACCTTGTTTTCACACAAATGGACCCAGAATGATGTGAAATTGTGCTTCGTGCAACATAATTCTGGGTGCCATTTACAAACCATAAGTGCTAATGACTCCATTCCTTTTTGTGAATGTAGGGGCTGTTGATTGGAGTACATTAAAACAAACATGATCTCTCTAGGACATTCAGAAGCCAAGTTATAAGCCCACAAAGGTGTAACTGGACTACTTCTTTAAAGTGACACCAGGCCCGGTGACCTTTGGGACATGGTTTGACCCCCTATAGGAATGTGCGATCATCATGAAACGTTCAGATCACTTACAACTCAATAGATTCTACCTTCTTGTAACGTTTCAGCCTGATTGGACCTTGTTTTCACACAAATGAACTCAGAATGATGTGAAATTGTGCTTCGTGCAACATAATTCTGGGTGCCATTTAAAAACCATAAGTGCTAATAACTCCATTCCTTTTTGTGGTTGTAGGGGCTGTTGTTTGGAGTACACTAAAACAAACCTGATCTCTCTAGGACATTCAGAAGCCAAGTTATAAGCCCACAAATGTGTAACTGGACTACTTCTTTAAATTGACACCAGATCTGGTGACCTTTGGGACATGGTTTGACCCCCTTAGGAAAGTGCTATCATCATGAAACATTCAGATCACTTACAGCTCAATAGATTCTACCTTCCTGTAACGTTTCAGCCTGATTGGACCTTGTTTTAACACAAATGAACCCAGAATGATGTGAAATTGTGCTTCGTGCAACATAATTCTGGGAGCCATTTAAAAACCATAAGTGCTAATGACTACATTCCTTTTTGTGGTTGTAGGGGCTGTTGATTGGAGTACACTAAAACAAACCTGATCTCTCTAGGACATTCAGAACCCAAGTTATGAGCCCAAAAATGTGTAGCTGGACTTCTTCTTTAAATTGACACCAGATCCGGTGACCTTTGGGACATGGTTTGACCCCTTATAGGAATGTGCGATCATCATGAAACATTCAGATCACTTACAACTCAATAGCTTCTACCGTCTTGTAACGTTTCTGCCTGATTGGACCTTGTTTTCACACAAATGGACCCAGAATGATGTGAAATTGTGCTTCGTGCAACATAATTCTGGGTGCCATTTACAAACCATAAGTGCCAATGACTCCATTCCTTTTTGTGGTTGTAGCGGCTGTTGATTGGAGTACACTAAATTAAACCTGATCTCTCTAGGACATTCAGAAGCCAAGTTATAAGCCCTCAAATGTGTAACTGGACAACTTCTTTAAAGTGACACCAGATCCGGTGACCTTTGGGACATGGTTTGACCCCTTATAGGAATGTGCGATCATCATGAAACATTCAGATCACTTACAACTCAATAGATTCTACCTTCTTGTAACGTTTCAGCCTGATTGGACCTTGTTTTCACACAAATGAACCCAGAATGATGTGAAATTGTGCTTCGTGCAACATAATTCTGGGTGCCATTTAAAAACCATAAGTGCTAATGACTCCATTCCTATTTTTGGTTGCAGGGGCTGTTGGTTGGAGTACACTAAAACAAACCTGATCTCTCTAGGACATTCAGAAGCCAAGTTATAAGCCCACAAATGTGTAACTGGACTACTTCTTTAAATTGACACTAGATCCGGTGACCTTTGGAACATGGTTTGACCCCCTTAGGAAAGTGCTATCATCATGAAACGTTCAGCTCACTTACAACTCAATAGATTCTACCTTCCTGTAACGTTTCAGCCTGATTGGACCTTGTTTTCACACAAATGAACCCAGAATGATGTTAAATTGTGCTTCGTTCAACATAATTCTGGGTGCCATTTACAAACCATTAGTGCTAATGAATCCATTCCTTTTTGTGGTTGTAGGGGCTGTTGATTGGAGTACACTAAAACAAACCTGATCTCTCTAGGACATTCAGATGCCAAGTTATAAGCCCACAAATGTGTAACTGGACTACCTCTTTAAATTGACACCAGATCCGGTGACCTTTGGGACATGGTTTGACCCCTTATAGGAATGTGCGATCATCATGAAACATTCAGATCACTTACAACTCAATAGATTCTACCTTCTTGTAACGTTTCAGCCTGATTGGACCTTGTTTTCACACAAATGGACCCAGAATGATGTGAAATTGTGCTTCGTGCAAAATAATTCTGGGTGCCATTTACAAACCATAAGTGCTAATGACTCCATTCCTTTTTGTGGTTGTAGGGGCTGTTGATTGGAGTACACTAAAACAAACCTGATCTCTCTAGGACATTCAGAAGCCAAGTTATAAGCCCACGAATGTGTAACTGGACTACTTCTTTAAAGTGACACCAGGCCCGGTGACCTTTGGGACATGGTTTGACCCCCTATAGGAATGTGCGTTCATCATGAAACGTTCAGATCACTTACAACTCAATAGATTCTACCTTCTTGTAACGTTTCAGCCTGATTGGACCTTGTTTTCACACAAATGAACCCAGAATTATGTGAAATTGTGCTTCGTGCAACATAATTCTGGGTGCCATTTACAAACCATAAGTGCTAATGACTCCATTCCTTTTTGTGAATGTAGGGGCTGTTGATTAGAGTACATTAAAACAAACCTGATCTCTCTAGGACATTCAGAAGCCAAGTTATAAGCCCACAAAGGTGTAACTGGACTACTTCTTTAAAGTGACACCAGGCCCGGTGACCTTTGGGACATGGTTTGACCCCCTATAGGAATGTGCAATCATCATGAAACGTTCAGATCACTTACAACTCAATAGATTCTACCTTCCTGTAACGTTTCAGCCTGATTGGACCTTGTTTTCACACAACTGAACCCAGAATTATGTGAAATTGTGCTTTGTGCAACATAATTCTGGGTGCCATTTAAAAACCATAAGTGCTAATGACTCCATTCCTTTTTGTGGTTGTAGGGGCTGTTGATTGGAGTACATTAAAACAAACCTGATCTCTCTAGGATATTCAGAAGCCAAGTTATAAGCCCACAAAGTTGTAACTGGACTACTTCTTTAAAGTGACACCAGGCCCGGTGACCTATGGGACATGGTTTGACCCCCTATAGGAATGTGCGATCATCATGAAACGTTCAGATCACTTACAACTCAATAGATTCTACCTTCTTGTAACGTTTCAGCCTGATTGGACCTTGTTTTCACACAAATGAACCCAGAATGATGTGAAATTGTGCTTCGTGCAACATAATTCTGGGTGCCATTTACAAACCATAAGTGCTAATGAATCCATTCCTTTTTGTGAATGTAGGGGCTGTTGATTAGAGTACATTAAAACAAACCCGATCTCTCTAGGACATTCAGAAGCCAAGTTATAAGCCCACAAAGGTGTAACTGGACTACTTCTTTAAAGTGACACCAGGCCCGGTCACCTTTGGGACATGGTTTGACCCCCTATAGGAATGTGCGATCATCATGAAACGTTCAGATCACTTACAACTCAATAGATTCTACCTTCTTGTAACGTTTCAGCCTGATTGGACCTTGTTTTCACACAAATGAACTCAGAATGATGTGAAATTGTGCTTCGTGCAACATAATTCTGGGTGCCATTTAAAAACCATAAGTGCTAATAACTCCATTCCTTTTTGTGGTTGTAGGGGCTGTTGGTTGGAGTACACTAAAACAAACCTGATCTCTCTAGGACATTCAGAAGCCAAGTTATAAGCCCACAAATGTGTAACTGGACTACTTCTTTAAATTGACACCAGATCTGGTGACCTTTGGGACATGGTTTGACCCCCTTAGGAAAGTGCTATCATCATGAAACATTCAGATCACTTACAGCTCAATAGATTCTACCTTCCTGTAACGTTTCAGCCTGATTGGACCTTGTTTTAACACAAATGAACCCAGAATGATGTGAAATTGTGCTTCGTGCAACATAATTCTGGGAGCCATTTAAAAACCATAAGTGCTAAAGACTACATTCCTTTTTGTGGTTGTAGGGGCTGTTGATTGGAGTACACTAAAACAAACCTGATCTCTCTAGGACATTCAGAACCCAAGTTATAAGCCCACAAATGTGTAGCTGGACTACTTCTTTAAATTGACACCAGATCCGGTGACCTTTGGGACATGGTTTGACCCCTTATAGGAATTTGCGATCATCATGAAACATTCAGATCACTTACAACTCAATAGCTTCTACCGTCTTGTAACGTTTCAGCCTGATTGGACCTTGTTTTCACACAAATGGACCCAGAATGATGTGAAATTGTGCTTCGTGCAACATAATTCTGGGTGCCATTTACAAACCATAAGTGCCAATGACTCCATTCCTTTTTGTGGTTGTAGCGGCTGTTGATTGGAGTACACTAAATTAAACCTGATCTCTCTAGGACATTCAGAAGCCAAGTTATAAGCCCTCAAATGTGTAACTGGACAACTTCTTTAAAGTGACACCAGATCCGGTGACCTTTGGGACATGGTTTGACCCCTTATAGGAATGTGCGATCATCATGAAACATTCAGATCACTTACAACTCAATAGATTCTACCTTCTTGTAACGTTTCAGCCTGATTGGACCTTGTTTTCACACAAATGAACCCAGAATGATGTGAAATTGTGCTTCGTGCAACATAATTCTGGGTGCCATTTAAAAACCATAAGTGCTAATGACTCCATTCCTATTTTTGGTTGCAGGGGCTGTTGGTTGGAGTACACTAAAACAAACCTGATCTCTCTAGGACATTCAGAAGCCAAGTTATAAGCCCACAAATGTGTAACTGGACTACTTCTTTAAATTGACACTAGATCCGGTGACCTTTGGAACATGGTTTGACCCCCTTAGGAAAGTGCTATCATCATGAAACGTTCAGCTCACTTACAACTCAATAGATTCTACCTTCCTGTAACGTTTCAGCCTGATTGGACCTTGTTTTCACACAAATGAACCCAGAATGATGTTAAATTGTGCTTCGTTCAACATAATTCTGGGTGCCATTTACAAACCATTAGTGCTAATGAATCCATTCCTTTTTGTGGTTGTAGGGGCTGTTGATTGGAGTACACTAAAACAAACCTGATCTCTCTAGGACATTCAGATGCCAAGTTATAAGCCCACAAATGTGTAACTGGACTACCTCTTTAAATTGACACCAGATCCGGTGACCTTTGGGACATGGTTTGACCCCTTATAGGAATGTGCGATCATCATGAAACATTCAGATCACTTACAACTCAATAGATTCTACCTTCTTGTAACGTTTCAGCCTGATTGGACCTTGTTTTCACACAAATGGACCCAGAATGATGTGAAATTGTGCTTCGTGCAAAATAATTCTGGGTGCCATTTACAAACCATAAGTGCTAATGACTCCATTCCTTTTTGTGGTTGTAGGGGCTGTTGATTGGAGTACACTAAAACAAACCTGATCTCTCTAGGACATTCAGAAGCCAAGTTATAAGCCCACGAATGTGTAACTGGACTACTTCTTTAAAGTGACACCAGGCCCGGTGACCTTTGGGACATGGTTTGACCCCCTATAGGAATGTGCGTTCATCATGAAACGTTCAGATCACTTACAACTCAATAGATTCTACCTTCTTGTAAAGTTTCAGCCTGATTGGACCTTGTTTTCACACAAATGAACCCAGAATTATGTGAAATTGTGCTTCGTGCAACATAATTCTGGGTGCCATTTACAAACCATAAGTGCTAATGACTCCATTCCTTTTTGTGAATGTAGGGGCTGTTGATTAGAGTACATTAAAACAAACCTGATCTCTCTAGGACATTCAGAAGCCAAGTTATAAGCCCACAAAGGTGTAACTGGACTACTTCTTTAAAGTGACACCAGGCCCGGTGACCTTTGGGACATGGTTTGACCCCCTATAGGAATGTGCAATCATCATGAAACGTTCAGATCACTTACAACTCAATAGATTCTACCTTCCTGTAACGTTTCAGCCTGATTGGACCTTGTTTTCACACAACTGAACCCAGAATTATGTGAAATTGTGCTTTGTGCAACATAATTCTGGGTGCCATTTAAAAACCATAAGTGCTAATGACTCCATTCCTTTTTGTGGTTGTAGGGGCTGTTGATTGGAGTACATTAAAACAAACCTGATCTCTCTAGGATATTCAGAAGCCAAGTTATAAGCCCACAAAGTTGTAACTGGACTACTTCTTTAAAGTGACACCAGGCCCGGTGACCTATGGGACATGGTTTGACCCCCTATAGGAATGTGCGATCATCATGAAACGTTCAGATCACTTACAACTCAATAGATTCTACCTTCTTGTAACGTTTCAGCCTGATTGGACCTTGTTTTCACACAAATGAACCCAGAATGATGTGAAATTGTGCTTCGTGCAACATAATTCTGGGTGCCATTTACAAACCATAAGTGCTAATGACTCCATTCCTTTTTGTGAATGTAGGGGCTGTTGATTAGAGTACATTAAAACAAACCCGATCTCTCTAGGACATTCAGAAGCCAAGTTATAAGCCCACAAAGGTGTAACTGGACTACTTCTTTAAAGTGACACCAGGCCCGGTCACCTTTGGGACATGGTTTGACCCCCTATAGGAATGTGCGATCATCATGAAACGTTCAGATCACTTACAACTCAATAGATTCTACCTTCTTGTAACGTTTCAGCCTGATTGGACCTTGTTTTCACACAAATGAACTCAGAATGATGTGAAATTGTGCTTCGTGCAACATAATTCTGGGTGCCATTTAAAAACCATAAGTGCTAATAACTCCATTCCTTTTTGTGGTTGTAGGGGCTGTTGGTTGGAGTACACTAAAACAAACCTGATCTCTCTAGGACATTCAGAAGCCAAGTTATAAGCCCACAAATGTGTAACTGGACTACTTCTTTAAATTGACACCAGATCTGGTGACCTTTGGGACATGGTTTGACCCCCTTAGGAAAGTGCTATCATCATGAAACATTCAGATCACTTACAGCTCAATAGATTCTACCTTCCTGTAACGTTTCAGCCTGATTGGACCTTGTTTTAACACAAATGAACCCAGAATGATGTGAAATTGTGCTTCGTGCAACATAATTCTGGGAGCCATTTAAAAACCATAAGTGCTAAAGACTACATTCCTTTTTGTGGTTGTAGGGGCTGTTGATTGGAGTACACTAAAACAAACCTGATCTCTCTAGGACATTCAGAACCCAAGTTATAAGCCCACAAATGTGTAGCTGGACTACTTCTTTAAATTGACACCAGATCCGGTGACCTTTGGGACATGGTTTGACCCCTTATAGGAATGTGCGATCATCATGAAACATTCAGAACACTTACAACTCAATAGCTTCTACCGTCTTGTAACGTTTCAGCCTGATTGGACCTTGTTTTCACACAAATGGACCCAGAATGATGTGAAATTGTGCTTCGTGCAACATAATTCTGGGTGCCATTTACAAACCATAAGTGCCAATGACTCCATTCCTTTTTGTGGTTGTAGCGGCTGTTGATTGGAGTACACTAAATTAAACCTGATCTCTCTAGGACATTCAGAAGCCAAGTTATAAGCCCACAAATGTGTAACTGGACAACTTCTTTAAAGTGACACCAGGCCTGGTGACCTTTGGGACATGGTTTTAACCCCTATAGGAATGTGCGATCATCATGAAACATTCAGATCACTTACAACTCAATAGATTCTACCTTCTTTTAACGTTTCAGCCTGATTGGACCTTGTTTTCACACAAATGGACCCAGAATGATGTGAAATTGTGCTTCGTGCAACATAATTCTGGGTGCCATTTACAAACCATAAGTGCTAATGACTCCATTCATTTTTGTGAATGTAGGGGCTGTTGATTGGAGTACATTAAAACAAACCTGATCTCTCTAGGACATTCAGAAGCCAAGTTATAAGCCCACAAATGTGTAACTGGACTACTTCTTTAAATTGACACCAGATCCGGTGACCTTTGGGACATGGTTTGACCCCTTATAGGAATGTGCGATCATCATGAAACATTCAGATCACTTACAACTCAATAGATTCTACCTTCTTGTAACGTTTCAGCCTGATTGGACCTTGTTTTCACACAAATGAACCCAGAATGATGTGAAATTGTGCTTCGTGCAACATAATTCTGGGTGCCATTTAAAAACCATAAGTGCTAATGACTCCATTCCTATTTGTGGTTGCAGGGGCTGTTGGTTGGAGTACACTAAAACAAACCTGATCTCTCTAGGACATTCAGAAGCCAAGTTATAAGCCCACAAATGTGTAACTGGACTACTTCTTTAAATTGACACTAGATCCGGTGACCTTTGGGACATGGTTTGACCCCCTTAGGAAAGTGCTATCATCATGAATTGTTCAGCTCACTTACAACTCAATAGATTCTACCTTCCTGTAACGTTTCAGCCTGATTGGACCTTGTTTTCACACAAATGAACCCAGAATGATGTTAAATTGTGCTTCGTTCAACATAATTCTGGGTGCCATTTACAAACCATTAGTGTTAATGACTCCATTCCTTTTTGTGGTTGTAGGGGCTGTTGATTGGAGTACACTAAAACAAACCTGATCTCTCTAGGACATTCAGATCCCAAGTTATAAGCCCACAAATGTGTAACTGGACTACCTCTTTAAATTGACACCAGATCCGGTGACCTTTGGGACATGGTTTGACCCCTTATAGGAATGTGCGATCATCATGAAACATTCAGATCACTTACAACTCAATAGATTCTACCTTCTTGTAACGTTTCAGCCTGATTGGACCTTGTTTTCACACAAATGGACCCAGAATGATGTGAAATTGTGCTTCGTGCAAAATAATTCTGGGTGCCATTTACAAACCATAAGTGCTAATGACTCCATTCCTTTTTGTGGTTGTAGGGGCTGTTGATTGGAGTACACTAAAACAAACCTGATCTCTCTAGGACATTCAGAAGCCAAGTTATAAGCCCACAAATGTGTAACTGGACTACTTCTTTAAAGTGACACCAGGCCCGGTGACCTTTGGGACATGGTTTGACCCCCTATAGGAATGTGCGATCATCATGAAACGTTCAGATCACTTACAACTCAATAGATTCTACCTTCCTGTAACGTTTCAGCCTGATTGGACCTTGTTTTCACACAACTGAACCCAGAATTATGTGAAATTGTGCTTTGTGCAACATAATTCTGGGTGCCATTTAAAAACCATAAGTGCTAATGACTCCATTCCTTTTTGTGGTTGTAGGGGCTGTTGATTGGAGTACATTAAAACAAACCTGATCTCTCTAGGATATTCAGAAGCCAAGTTATAAGCCCACAAAGGTGTAACTGGACTACTTCTTTAAAGTGACACCAGGCCCGGTGACCTATGGGACATGGTTTGACGCCCTATAGGAATGTGCGTTCATCATGAAACGTTCAGATCACTTACAACTCAATAGATTCTACCTTCTTGTAACGTTTCAGCCTGATTGGACCTTGTTTTCACACAAATGAACCCAGAATGATGTGAAATTGTGCTTCGTGCAACATAATTCTGGGTGCCATTTACAAACCATAAGTGCTAATGACTCCATTCCTTTTTGTGAATGTAGGGGCTGTTGATTAGAGTACATTAAAACAAACCTGATCTCTCTAGGACATTCAGAAGCCAAGTTATAAGCCCACAAAGGTGTAACTGGACTACTTCTTTAAAGTGACACCAGGCCCGGTGACCTTTGGGACATGGTTTGACCCCCTATAGGAATGTGCGATCATCATGAAACGTTCAGATCACTTACAACTCAATAGATTCTACCTTCCTGTAACGTTTCAGCCTGATTGGACCTTGTTTTCACACAACTGAACCCAGAATTATGTGAAATTGTGCTTTGTGCAACATAATTCTGGGTGCCATTTAAAAACCATAAGTGCTAATGACTCCATTCCTTTTTGTGGTTGTAGGGGCTGTTGATTGGAGTACATTAAAACAAACCTGATCTCTCTAGGATATTCAGAAGCCAAGTTATAAGCCCACAAAGGTGTAACTGGACTACTTCTTTAAAATGACACCAGGCCCGGTGACCTATGGGACATGGTTTGACCCCCTATAGGAATGTGCGATCATCATGAAACGTTCAGATCACTTACAACTCAATAGATTCTACCTTCTTGTAACGTTTCAGCCTGATTGGACCTTGTTTTCACACAAATGAACCCAGAATGATGTGAAATTGTGCTTCGTGCAACATAATTCTGGGTGCCATTTACAAACCATAAGTGCTAATGACTCCATTCCTTTTTGTGAATGTAGGGGCTGTTGATTAGAGTACATTAAAACAAACCCGATCTCTCTAGGACATTCAGAAGCCAAGTTATAAGCCCACAAAGGTGTAACTGGACTACTTCTTTAAAGTGACACCAGGCCCGGTGACCTTTGGGACATGGTTTGACCCCCTATAGGAATGTGCGATCATCATGAAACGTTCAGATCACTTACAACTCAATAGATTCTACCTTCTTGTAACGTTTCAGCCTGATTGGACCTTGTTTTCACACAAATGAACTCAGAATGATGTGAAATTGTGCTTCGTGCAACATAATTCTGGGTGCCATTTAAAAACCATAAGTGCTAATGACTCCATTCCTTTTTGTGGTTGTAGGGGCTGTTGGTTGGAGTACACTAAAACAAACCTGATCTCTCTAGGACATTCAGAAGCCAAGTTATAAGCCCACAAATGTGTAACTGGACTACTTCTTTAAATTGACACCAGATCTGGTGACCTTTGGGACATGGTTTGACCCCCTTAGAAAAGTGCTATCATCATGAAACGTTCAGATCACTTACAACTCAATAGATCCTACCTTCCTGTAACGTTTCAGCCTGATTGGACCTTGTTTTCACACAAATGAACCCAGAATGATGTGAAATTGTGCTTCGTGCAACATAATTCTGGGAGCCATTTAAAAACCATAAGTGCTAATGACTACATTCCTTTTTGTGGTTGTAGGGGCTGTTGATTGGAGTACACTAAAACAAACCTGATCTCTCTAGGACATTCAGAAGCCAAGTTATAAGCCCACAAATGTGTAACTGGACTACTTCTTTAAATTGACACCAGATCCGGTGACCTTTGGGACATGGTTTGACCCCTTATAGGAATGTGCGATCATCATGAAACATTCAGATCACTTACAACTCAATAGATTCTACCTTCCTGTAACGTTTCAGCCTGATTGGACCTTGTTTTCACACAAATGGACCCAGAATGATGTGAAATTGTGCTTCATGCAACATAATTCTGGGTGCCATTTACAAACCATAAGTGCTAATGACTCCATTCCTTTTTGTGGTTGTAGCGGCTGTTGATTGGAGTACACTAAATTAAACCTGATCTCTCTAGGACACTCAGAAGCTAAGTTATAAGCCCACAAATGTGTAACTGGACAACTTCTTTAAAGTGACACCAGGCCTGGTGACCTTTGTGACATGGTTTTAACCCCTATAGGAATGTGCGATCATCATGAAACGTTCAGATCACTTACAACTCAATAGATTCTACCTTCTTGTAACGTTTCAGCCTGATTGGACCTTGTTTTCACACAAATGAACTCAGAATGATGTGAAATTGTGCTTCGTGCAACATAATTCTGGGTGCCATTTAAAAACCATAAGTGCTAATAACTCCATTCCTTTTTGTGGTTGTAGGGGCTGTTGGTTGGAGTACACTAAAACAAACCTGATCTCTCTAGGACATTCAGAAGCCAAGTTATAAGCCCACAAATGTGTAACTGGACTACTTCTTTAAATTGACACCAGATCTGGTGACCTTTGGGACATGGTTTGACCCCCTTAGGAAAGTGCTATCATCATGAAACATTCAGATCACTTACAGCTCAATAGATTCTACCTTCCTGTAACGTTTCAGCCTGATTGGACCTTGTTTTAACACAAATGAACCAAGAATGATGTGAAATTGTGCTTCGTGCAACATAATTCTGGGAGCCATTTAAAAACCATAAGTGCTAAAGACTACATTCCTTTTTGTGGTTGTAGGGGCTGTTGATTGGAGTACACTAAAACAAACCTGATCTCTCTAGGACATTCAGAACCCAAGTTATAAGCCCACAAATGTGTAGCTGGACTACTTCTTTAAATTGACACCAGATCCGGTGACCTTTGGGACATGGTTTGACCCCTTATAGGAATGTGCGATCATCATGAAACATTCAGAACACTTACAACTCAATAGCTTCTACCGTCTTGTAACGTTTCAGCCTGATTGGACCTTGTTTTCACACAAATGGACCCAGAATGATGTGAAATTGTGCTTCGTGCAACATAATTCTGGGTGCCATTTACAAACCATAAGTGCCAATGACTCCATTCCTTTTTGTGGTTGTAGCGGCTGTTGATTGGAGTACACTAAATTAAACCTGATCTCTCTAGGACATTCAGAAGCCAAGTTATAAGCCCACAAATGTGTAACTGGACAACTTCTTTAAAGTGACACCAGGCCTGGTGACCTTTGGGACATGGTTTTAACCCCTATAGGAATGTGCGATCATCATGAAACATTCAGATCACTTACAACTCAATAGATTCTACCTTCTTTTAACGTTTCAGCCTGATTGGACCTTGTTTTCACACAAATGGACCCAGAATGATGTGAAATTGTGCTTCGTGCAACATAATTCTGGGTGCCATTTACAAACCATAAGTGCTAATGACTCCATTCATTTTTGTGAATGTAGGGGCTGTTGATTGGAGTACATTAAAACAAACCTGATCTCTCTAGGACATTCAGAAGCCAAGTTATAAGCCCACAAATGTGTAACTGGACTACTTCTTTAAATTGACACCAGATCCGGTGACCTTTGGGACATGGTTTGACCCCTTATAGGAATGTGCGATCATCATGAAACATTCAGATCACTTACAACTCAATAGATTCTACCTTCTTGTAACGTTTCAGCCTGATTGGACCTTGTTTTCACACAAATGAACCCAGAATGATGTGAAATTGTGCTTCGTGCAACATAATTCTGGGTGCCATTTAAAAACCATAAGTGCTAATGACTCCATTCCTATTTGTGGTTGCAGGGGCTGTTGGTTGGAGTACACTAAAACAAACCTGATCTCTCTAGGACATTCAGAAGCCAAGTTATAAGCCCACAAATGTGTAACTGGACTACTTCTTTAAATTGACACTAGATCCGGTGACCTTTGGGACATGGTTTGACCCCCTTAGGAAAGTGCTATCATCATGAATTGTTCAGCTCACTTACAACTCAATAGATTCTACCTTCCTGTAACGTTTCAGCCTGATTGGACCTTGTTTTCACACAAATGAACCCAGAATGATGTTAAATTGTGCTTCGTTCAACATAATTCTGGGTGCCATTTACAAACCATTAGTGTTAATGACTCCATTCCTTTTTGTGGTTGTAGGGGCTGTTGATTGGAGTACACTAAAACAAACCTGATCTCTCTAGGACATTCAGATGCCAAGTTATAAGCCCACAAATGTGTAACTGGACTACCTCTTTAAATTGACACCAGATCCGGTGACCTTTGGGACATGGTTTGACCCCTTATAGGAATGTGCGATCATCATGAAACATTCAGATCACTTACAACTCAATAGATTCTACCTTCTTGTAACGTTTCAGCCTGATTGGACCTTGTTTTCACACAAATGGACCCAGAATGATGTGAAATTGTGCTTCGTGCAAAATAATTCTGGGTGCCATTTACAAACCATAAGTGCTAATGACTCCATTCCTTTTTGTGGTTGTAGGGGCTGTTGATTGGAGTACACTTAAACAAACCTGATCTCTCTAGGACATTCAGAAGCCAAGTTATAAGCCCACAAATGTGTAACTGGACTACTTCTTTAAAGTGACACCAGGCCCGGTGACCTTTGGGACATGGTTTGACCCCCTATAGGAATGTGCGATCATCATGAAACGTTCAGATCACTTACAACTCAATAGATTCTACCTTCCTGTAACGTTTCAGCCTGATTGGACCTTGTTTTCACACAACTGAACCCAGAATTATGTGAAATTGTGCTTTGTGCAACATAATTCTGGGTGCCATTTAAAAACCATAAGTGCTAATGACTCCATTCCTTTTTGTGGTTGTAGGGGCTGTTGATTGGAGTACATTAAAACAAACCTGATCTCTCTAGGATATTCAGAAGCCAAGTTATAAGCCCACAAAGGTGTAACTGGACTACTTCTTTAAAGTGACACCAGGCCCGGTGACCTATGGGACATGGTTTGACCCCCTATAGGAATGTGCGTTCATCATGAAACGTTCAGATCACTTACAACTCAATAGATTCTACCTTCTTGTAACGTTTCAGCCTGATTGGACCTTGTTTTCACACAAATGAACCCAGAATGATGTGAAATTGTGCTTCGTGCAACATAATTCTGGGTGCCATTTACAAACCATAAGTGCTAATGACTCCATTCCTTTTTGTGAATGTAGGGGCTGTTGATTAGAGTACATTAAAACAAACCTGATCTCTCTAGGACATTCAGAAGCCAAGTTATAAGCCCACAAAGGTGTAACTGGACTACTTCTTTAAAGTGACACCAGGCCCGGTGACCTTTGGGACATGGTTTGACCCCCTATAGGAATGTGCGATCATCATGAAACGTTCAGATCACTTACAACTCAATAGATTCTACCTTCCTGTAACGTTTCAGCCTGATTGGACCTTGTTTTCACACAACTGAACCCAGAATTATGTGAAATTGTGCTTTGTGCAACATAATTCTGGGTGCCATTTAAAAACCATAAGTGCTAATGACTCCATTCCTTTTTGTGGTTGTAGGGGCTGTTGATTGGAGTACATTAAAACAAACCTGATCTCTCTAGGATATTCAGAAGCCAAGTTATAAGCCCACAAAGGTGTAACTGGACTACTTCTTTAAAATGACACCAGGCCCGGTGACCTATGGGACATGGTTTGACCCCCTATAGGAATGTGCGATCATCATGAAACGTTCAGATCACTTACAACTCAATAGATTCTACCTTCTTGTAACGTTTCAGCCTGATTGGACCTTGTTTTCACACAAATGAACCCAGAATGATGTGAAATTGTGCTTCGTGCAACATAATTCTGGGTGCCATTTACAAACCATAAGTGCTAATGACTCCATTCCTTTTTGTGAATGTAGGGGCTGTTGATTAGAGTACATTAAAACAAACCCGATCTCTCTAGGACATTCAGAAGCCAAGTTATAAGCCCACAAAGGTGTAACTGGACTACTTCTTTAAAGTGACACCAGGCCCGGTGACCTTTGGGACATGGTTTGACCCCCTATAGGAATGTGCGATCATCATGAAACGTTCAGATCACTTACAACTCAATAGATTCTACCTTCTTGTAACGTTTCAGCCTGATTGGACCTTGTTTTCACACAAATGAACTCAGAATGATGTGAAATTGTGCTTCGTGCAACATAATTCTGGGTGCCATTTAAAAACCATAAGTGCTAATGACTCCATTCCTTTTTGGGGTAATGGGGGCTGTTAATTGGAGTACACTAAAACAAACCTGATCTCTCTAGGACATTCAGAAGCCAAGTTATAAGCCCACAAATGTGTAACTGGACTACTTCTTTAAATTGACACCAGATCTGGTGACCTTTGGGACATGGTTTGACCCCCTTAGAAAAGTGCTATCATCATGAAACGTTCAGATCACTTACAACTCAATAGATCCTACCTTCCTGTAACGTTTCAGCCTGATTGGACCTTGTTTTCACACAAATGAACCCAGAATGATGTGAAATTGTGCTTCGTGCAACATAATTCTGGGAGCCATTTAAAAACCATAAGTGCTAATGACTACATTCCTTTTTGTGGTTGTAGGGGCTGTTGATTGGAGTACACTAAAACAAACCTGATCTCTCTAGGACATTCAGAAGCCAAGTTATAAGCCCACAAATGTGTAACTGGACTACTTCTTTAAATTGACACCAGATCCGGTGACCTTTGGGACATGGTTTGACCCCTTATAGGAATGTGCGATCATCATGAAACATTCAGATCACTTACAACTCAATAGATTCTACCTTCCTGTAACGTTTCAGCCTGATTGGACCTTGTTTTCACACAAATGGACCCAGAATGATGTGAAATTGTGCTTCATGCAACATAATTCTGGGTGCCATTTACAAACCATAAGTGCTAATGACTCCATTCCTTTTTGTGGTTGTAGCGGCTGTTGATTGGAGTACACTAAATTAAACCTGATCTCTCTAGGACACTCAGAAGCTAAGTTATAAGCCCACAAATGTGTAACTGGACAACTTCTTTAAAGTGACACCAGGCCTGGTGACCTTTGGGACATGGTTTTAACCCCTATAGGAATGTGCGATCATCATGAAACGTTCAGATCACTTACAACTCAATAGATTCTACCTTCTTGTAACGTTTCAGCCTGATTGGACCTTGTTTTCACACAAATGGACCCAGAATGATGTGAAATTGTGCTTCGTGCAACATAATTCTGGGTGCCATTTACAAACCATAAGTGCTAATGACTCCATTCCTTTTTGTGAATGTAGGGGCTGTTGATTGGAGTACATTAAAACAAACCTGATCTCTCTAGGACATTCAGAAGCCAAGTTATAAGCCCACAAAGGTGTAACTGGACTACTTCTTTAAAGTGACACCAGGCCCGGTGACCTTTGGGACATGGTTTGACCCCCTATAGGAATGTGCGATCATCATAAAACGTTCAGATCACTTACAACTCAATAGATTCTACCTTCTTGTAACGTTTCAGCCTGATTGGACCTTGTTTTCACACAAATGAACCCAGAATGATGTGAAATTGTGCTTCGTGCAACATAATTCTGGGTGCCATTTAAAAACCATAAGTGCTAATGACTCCATTCCTTTTTGTGGTTGCAGGGGCTGTTGGTTGGAGAACACTAAAACAAACCTGATCTCTCTAGGACATTCAGAAGCCAAGTTATAAGCCCACAAATGTGTAACTGGACTACTTCTTTAAAGTGACACCAGGCCCGGTGACCTTTGGGACATTGTTTGACCCCCTATAGGAATGTGCGATCATCATGAAACGTTCAGATCACTTACAACTCAATAGATTCTACCTTCTTGTAACGTTTCAGCCTGATTGGACCTTGTTTTCACACAAATGAACCCAGAATGATGTGAAATTGTGCTTCGTGCAACATAATTCTGGGAGCCATTTAAAAACCATAAGTGCTAATGACTACATTCCTTTTTGTGGTTGTAGGGGCTGTTGATTGGAGTACACTAAAACAAACCTGATCTCTCAAGGACATTCAGAAGCCAAGTTATAAGCCCACAAATGTGTAACTGGACTACTTCTTTAAATTGACACCAGATCCGGTGACCTTTGGGACATGGTTTGACCCCTTATAGGAATGTGCGATCATCATGAAACATTCAGATCACTTACAACTCAATAGATTCTACCTTCTTGTAATGTTTCAGCCTGATTGGACCTTGTTTTCACACAAATGGACCCAGAATGATGTGAAATTGTGCTTCGTGCAACATAATTCTGGGTGCCATTTACAAACCATAAGTGCTAATGACTCCATTCCTTTTTGTGAATGTAGGGGCTGTTGATTGGAGTACATTAAAACAAACATGATCTCTCTAGGACATTCAGAAGCCAAGTTATAAGCCCACAAAGGTGTAACTGGACTACTTCTTTAAAGTGACACCAGGCCCGGTGACCTTTGGGACATGGATTGACCCCCTATAGGAATGTGCGATCATCATAAAACGTTCAGATCACTTACAACTCAATAGATTCTACCTTCTTGTAACGTTTCAGCCTGATTGAACCTTGTTTTCACACAAATGAACCCAGAATGATGTGAAATTGTGCTTCGTGCAACATAATTCTGGGTGCCATTTAAAAACCATAAGTGCTAATGACTCCATTCCTTTTTGTGGTTGCAGGGGCTGTTGGTTGGAGAACACTAAAACAAACCTGATCTCTCTAGGACATTAAAAGCCAAGTTATAAGCCCACAAATGTGTAACTGGACTACTTCTTTAAATTGACACCAGATCCGGTGAACTTTGGGACATGGTTTGACCCCCTTAGGAAAGTGCTATCATCATGAAACGTTCAGATCACTTACAACTCAATAGATTCTACCTTCCTGTAACATTTCAGCCTGATTGGACCTTGTTTTCACACAAATGAACCCAGAATGATGTGAAATTGTGCTTCGTGCAACATAATTCTGGGTGCCATTTACAGACAATAAGTGCTAATGACTCCATTCCTTTTTGTGGTTGTAGGGGCTGTTGATTGGAGTACACTAAAAAAAACCTGATCTCTCTAGGACATTCAGAAGCCAAGTTATAAGCCCACAAATGTGTAACTGGACTACCTCTTTAAATTGACACCAGATCCGGTGACCTTTGGGACATGGTTTGACCCCTTATAGGAATGTGCGATCATCATGAAACATTCAGATCACTTACAACTCAATAGATTCTACCTTCTTGTAACGTTTCAGCCTGATTGGACCTTGTTTTCACACAAATGGACCCAGAATGATGTGAAATTGTGCTTCGTGCAAAATAATTCTGGTTGCCATTTACAAACCATAAGTGCTAATGATTCCATTCCTTTTTGTGGTTGTAGGGGCTGTTGATTGGAGTACACTAAAACAAACCTGACTTCTCTAGGACATTCAGAAGCCAAGTTATAAGCCCACAAATGTGTAACTGGACTACTTCTTTAAAGTGACACCAGGCCCGGTGACCTTTGGGACATTGTTTGACCCCCTATAGGAATGTGCGATCATCATGAAACGTTCAGATCACTTACAACTCAATAGATTCTACCTTCTTGTAACGTTTCAGCCTGATTGGACCTTGTTTTCACACAAATGAACCCAGAATTATGTGAAATTGTGCTTCGTGCAACATAAATCTGGGTGCCATTTAAAAACCATAAGCGCAAATGACTCCATTCCTTTTTGTGGTTGTAGGGGCTGTTGATTGGAGTACACTAAAACAAACCTGATCTCTCTAGGATATTCAGAAGCCAAGTTATAAGCCCACAAATGTGTAAGTGCACTACTTCTTTAAATTGACACCAGATCCGGTGACCTTTGGGACATGGTTTGACCCCTTATAGGAATGTGCGATCATCATGAAACATTCAGATCACTTACAACTCAATAGATTCTACCTTCTTGTAACGTTTCAGCCTGATTGGACCTTGTTTTCACACAAATGGACCCAGAATGATGTGAAATTGTGCTTCGTGCAACATAATTCTGGGTGCCATTTACAAACCATAAGTGCTAATGACTCCATTCCTTTTTGTGAATGTAGGGGCTGTTGATTGGAGTACATTAAAACAAACCTGATCTCTCTAGGACATTCAGAAGCCAAGTTATAAGCCCACAAAGGTGTAACTGGACTACTTCTTTAAAGTGACACCAGGCCCGGTGACCTTTGGGACATGGATTGACCCCCTATAGGAATGTGCGATCATCATAAAACGTTCAGATCACTTACAACTCAATAGATTCTACCTTCTTGTAACGTTTTAGCCTGATTGAACCTTGTTTTCACACAAATGAACCCAGAATGATGTGAAATTGTGCTTCGTGCAACATAATTCTGGGTGCCATTTAAAAACCATAAGTGCTAATGACTCCATTCCTTTTTGTGGTTGCAGGGGCTGTTGTTTGGAGAACACTAAAACAAACCTGATCTCTCTAGGACATTCAGAAGCCAAGTTATAAGCCCACAAATGTGTAACTGGACTACTTCTTTAAATTGACACCAGATCCGGTGACCTTTGGGACATGGTTTGACCCCCTTAGGAAAGTGCTATCATCATGAAACGTTCAGATCACTTACAACTCAATAGATTCTACCTTCCTGTAACGTTTCAGCCTGATTGGACCTTGTTTTCACACAAATGAACCCAGAATGATGTGAAATTGTGCTTCGTGCAACATAATTCTGGGTGCCATTTACAAACCATAAGTGCTAATGACTCCATTCCTTTTTGTGGTTATAGGGGCTGTTGATTGGAGTACACTAAAACAAACCTGATCTCTCTAGGACATTCAGAAGCCAAGTTATAAGCCCACAAATGTGTAACTGGACTACCTCTTTAAATTGACACCAGATCCGGTGACCTTTGGGACATGGTTTGACCCCTTATAGGAATGTGCGATCATCATGAAACGTTCAGATCACTTACAACTCAATAGATTCTACCTTCTTGTAACGTTTCAGCCTGATTGGACCTTGTTTTCACACAAATGAACCCAGAATTATGTGAAATTGTGCTTCGTGCAACATAAATCTGGGTGCCATTTAAAAACCATAAGCGCAAATGACTCCATTCCTTTTTGTGGTTGTAGGGGCTGTTGATTGGAGTACATTAAAACAAACCTGATCTCTCTAGGATATTCAGAAGCCAAGTTATAAGCCCACAAATGTGTAAGTGGACTACTTCTTAAAATTGACACCAGATCCGGTGACCTTTGGGACATGGTTTGACCCCTTATAGGAATGTGCAATCATCATGAAACATTCAGATCACTTACAACTCAATATATTCTACCTTCTTGTAACGTTTCAGCCTGATTGGACCTTGTTTTCACACAAATGGACCCAGAATGATGTGAAATTGTGCTTCGTGCAACATAATTCTGGGTGCCATTTACAAACCATAAGTGCTAATGACTCCATTCCTTTTTGTGGTTGTAGGGGCTGTTGATTGGAGTACACTAAAACAAACCTGATCTCTCTAGGACATCCAGAAGCTAAGTTGTAAGCCCACAAAGGTGTAACTGGACTACTTCTTTAAATTGACACCAGATCCGGTGACCTTTGGGACATGGTTTGACCCCCTTAGGAAAGTGCTATCATCATGAAACGTTCAGATCACTTACAACTCAATAGATTCTACCTTCCAGTAACGTTTCAGCCTGATTGGACCTTGTTTTCACACAAATGAACCCAGAATGATCCGAAATTGTGCTTCGTGCAACATAATTCTGGGTGCCATTTACAAACCATAAGTGCTAATGACTCCATTCCTTTTTGTGGTTGTAGGGGCTGTTGATTGGAGTACTCTAAAACAAATCTGATCTCTCTAGGACATTCAGAAGCCAAGTTATAAGCCCACAAATGTGTAACTGGACTACCTCTTTAAATTGACACCAGATCCGGTGACCTTTGGGACATGGTTTGACCCCTATAGGAATGTGCGATCATCATGAAACATTCAGATCACTTACAACTCAATAGATTCTACCTTCTTTTAACGTTTCAGCCTGATTGGACCTTGTTTTCACACAAATGGACCCAGAATGATGTGAAATTGTGCTTCGTGCAACATAATTCTAGGTGCCATTTACAAACCATAAGTGCTAATGACTCCATTCATTTTTGTGAATGTAGGGGCTGTTTATTGGAGTACATTAAAACAAACCTGATCTCTCTAGGACATTCAGAAGCCAAGTTATAAGCCCACAAATGTGTAACTGGACTACTTCTTTAAATTGACACCAGATCCGGTGACCTTTGGGACATGGTTTGACCCCTTATAGGAATGTGCGATCATCATGAAACATTCAGATCACTTACAACTCAATAGCTTCTACCGTCTTGTAAGGTTTCAGCCTGATTGGACCTTGTTTTCACACAAATGGACCCAGAATGATGTGAAATTGTGCTTCGTGCAACATAATTCTGGGTGCCATTTAAAAACCATAAGTGCTAATAACTCCATTCCTTTTTGTGGTTGTAGGGGCTGTTGGTTGGAGTACACTAAAACAAACCTGATCTCTCTAGGACATTCAGAAGCCAAGTTATAAGCCCACAAATGTGTAACTGGACTACTTCTTTAAATTGACACCAGACCTGGTGACCTTTGGGACATGGTTTGACCCCCTTAGGAAAGTGCTATCATCATGAAACATTCAGATCACTTACAGCTCAATAGATTCTACCTTCCTGTAACGTTTCAGCCTGATTGGACCTTGTTTTAACACAAATGAACCCAGAATGATGTGAAATTGTGCTTCATGCAACATAATTCTGGGAGCCATTTAAAAACCATAAGTGCTTATGACTACATTCCTTTTTGTGGTTGTAGGGGCTGTTGATTGGAGTACACTAAAACAAACCTGATCTCTCTAGGACATTCAGAAGCCAAGTTATAAGCCCACAAATGTGTAACTCGACTACTTCTTTAAATTGACACCAGATCCGGTGACCTTTGGGACATGGTTTGACCCCTTATAGGAATGTGCGATCATCATGAAACATTCAGATCACTTACAACTCAAAAGCTTCTACCGTCTTGTAACGTTTCAGCCTGATTGGACCTTGTTTTTACACAAATGGACCCAGAATGATGTGAAATTGTGCTTCGTGCAACATAATTCTGGGTGCCATTTACAAACCATAAGTGCCAATGACTCCATTCCTTTTTGTGGTTGTAGCGGCTGTTGATTGGAGTACACTAAATTAAACCTGATCTCTCTAGGACATTCAGAAGCCAAGTTATAAGCCCACAAATGTGTAACTGGACAACTTCTTTAAAGTGACACCAGGCCTGGTGACCTTTGGGACATGGTTTTAACCCCTATAGGAATGTGCGATCATCATGAAACATTCAGATCACTTACAACTCAATAGATTCTACCTTATTTTAACGTTTCAGCCTGATTGGACCTTGTTTTCACACAAATGGACCCAGAATGATGTGAAATTGTGCTTCGTGCAACATAATTCTGGGTGCCATTTACAAACCATAAGTGCTAATGACTCCATTCCTTTTTGTGGTTGTAGGGGCTGTTGATTGGAGTACACTAAAACAAACCTGACCTATCTAGGACATTCAGAAGCCAAGTTATAAGCCCACAAATGTGTAACTGGACTACTTCTTTAAAGTGACACCAGGCCCGGTGACCTTTGGGACATTGTTTGACCCCCTATAGGAATGTGCGATCATCATGAAACGTTCAGATCACTTACAACTCAATAGATTCTACCTTCTTGTAACGTTTCAGCCTGATTGGACCTTGTTTTCACACAAATGGACCCAGAATTATGTGAAATTGTGCTTCGTGCAACATAATTCTGGGTGCCATTTACAAACCATAAGTGCTAATGACTCCATTCCTTTTTGTGAATGTAGGGGCTGTTGATTGGAGTACATTAAAACAAACCTGATCTCTCTAGGACATTCAGAAGCCAAGTTATAAGCCCACAAAGGTGTAACTGGACTACTTCTTTAAAGTGACACCAGGCCCGGTGACCTTTGGGACATGGATTGACCCCCTATAGGAATGTGCGATCATCATAAAACGTTCAGATCACTTACAACTCAATAGATTCTACCTTCTTGTAACGTTTCAGCCTGATTGAACCTTGTTTTCACACAAATGAACCCAGAATGATGTGAAATTGTGCTTCGTGCAACATAATTCTGGGTGCCATTTAAAAACCATAAGTGCTAATGACTCCATTCCTTTTTGTGGTTGCAGGGGCTGTTGGTTGGAGAACACTAAAACAAACCTGATCTCTCTAGGACATTCAGAAGCCAAGTTATAAGCCCACAAATGTGTAACTGGACTACTTCTTTAAATTGACACCAGATCCGGTGACCTTTGGGACATGGTTTGACCCCCTTAGGAAAGTGCTATCATCATGAAACGTTCAGATCACTTACAACTCAATAGATTCTACCTTCCTGTAACGTTTCAGCCTGATTGGACCTTGTTTTCACACAAATGAACCCAGAATGATGTGAAATTGTGCTTCGTGCAACATAATTCTGGGTGCCATTTACAAACCATAAGTGCTAATGACTCCATTCCTTTTTGTGGTTGTAGGGGCTGTTGATTGGAGTACACTAAAACAAACCTGATCTCTCTAGGACATTCAGAAGCCAAGTTATAAGCCCACAAATGTGTAACTGGACTACCTCTTTAAATTGACACCAGATCCGGTGACCTTTGGGACATGGTTTGACCCCTTATAGGAATGTGCGATCATCATGAAACATTCAGATCACTTACAACTCAATAGATTCTACCTTCTTGTAACGTTTCAGCCTGATTGGACCTTGTTTTCACACAAATGGACCCAGAATGATGTGAAATTGTGCTTCGTGCAAAATAATTCTGGTTGCCATTTACAAACCATAAGTGCTAATGACTCCATTCCTTTTTGTGGTTGTAGGGGCTGTTGATTGGAGTACACTAAAACAAACCTGACTTCTCTAGGACATTCAGAAGCCAAGTTATAAGCCCACAAATGTGTAACTGGACTACTTCTTTAAAGTGACACCAGGCCCGGTGACCTTTGGGACATTGTTTGACCCCCTATAGGAATGTGCGATCATCATGAAACGTTCAGATCACTTACAACTCAATAGATTCTACCTTCTTGTAACGTTTCAGCCTGATTGGACCTTGTTTTCACACAAATGAACCCAGAATAATGTGAAATTGTGCTTCGTGCAACATAAATCTGGGTGCCATTTAAAAACCATAAGCGCAAATGACTCCATTCCTTTTTGTGGTTGTAGGGGCTGTTGATTGGAGTACACTAAAACAAACCTGATCTCTCTAGGATATTCAGAAGCCAAGTTATAAGCCCACAAATGTGTAAGCGGACTACTTCTTTAAATTGACACCAGATCCGGTGACCTTTGGGACATGGTTTGACCCCTTATAAGAATGTGCGATCATCATGAAACATTCAGATCACTTACAACTCAATATATTCTACCTTCTTGTAACGTTTCAGCCTGATTGGACCTTGTTTTCACACAAATGGACCCAGAATGATGTGAAATTGTGCTTCGTGCAACATAATTCTGGGTGCCATTTACAAACCATAAGTGCTAATGACTCCATTCCTTTTTGTGGTTGTAGGGGCTGTTGATTGGAGTACACTAAAACAAACCTGATCTCTCTAGGACATCCAGAAGCTAAGTTATAAGCCCACAAAGGTGTAACTGGACTACTTCTTTAAATTGACACCAGATCCGGTGACCTTTGGGACATGGTTTGACCCCCTTAGGAAAGTGCTATCATCATGAAACGTTCAGATCACTTACAACTCAATAGATTCTACCTTCCTTTAACGTTTCAGCCTGATTGGACCTTGTTTTCACACAAATGAACCCAGAATGATCCGAAATTGTGCTTCGTGCAACATAATTCTGGGTGCCATTTACAAACCATAAGTGCTAATGACTCCATTCCTTTTTGTGGTTGTAGGGGCTGTTGATTGGAGTACTCTAAAACAAATCTGATCTCTCTAGGACATTCAGAAGCCAAGTTATAAGCCCACAAATGTGTAACTGGACTACCTCTTTAAATTGACACCAGATCTGGTGACCTTTGGGACATGGTTTGACCCCTATAGGAATGTGCGATCATCATGAAACATTCAGATCACTTACAACTCAATAGATTCTACCTTCTTTTAACGTTTCAGCCTGATTGGACCTTGTTTTCACACAAATGGACCCAGAATGATGTGAAATTGTGCTTCGTGCAACATAATTCTGGGTGCCATTTACAAACCATAAGTGCTAATGACTCCATTCATTTTTGTGAATGTAGGGGCTGTTGATTGGAGTACATTAAAACAAACCTGATCTCTCTAGGACATTCAGAAGCCAAGTTATAAGCCCACAAATGTGTAACTGGACTACTTCTTTAAATTGACACCAGATCCGGTGACCTTTGGGACATGGTTTGACCCCTTATAGGAATGTGCAATCATCATGAAACATTCAGATCACTTACAACTCAATAGCTTCTACCGTCTTGTA
The DNA here is from genome assembly GCF_043380555.1 of Nothobranchius furzeri. Lineage (NCBI taxonomy): Eukaryota > Metazoa > Chordata > Actinopteri > Cyprinodontiformes > Nothobranchiidae > Nothobranchius > Nothobranchius furzeri. Next base: position 17,111,009 of record NC_091750.1, read on the forward strand.
ACGTTTCAGCCTGATTGGACCTTGTTTTCACACAAATGGACCCAGAATGATGTGAAATTGTGCTTCGTGCAACATAATTCTGGGTGCCATTTAAAAACCATAAGTGCTAATAACTCCATTCCTTTTTGTGGTTGTAGGGGCTGTTGGTTGGAGTACACTAAAACAAACCTGATCTCTCTAGGACATTCAGAAGCCAAGTTATAAGCCCACAAATGTGTAACTGGACTACTTCTTTAAATTGACACCAGATCTGGTGACCTTTGGGACATGGTTTGACCCCCTTAGGAAAGTGCTATCATCATGAAACATTCAGATCACTTACAGCTCAATAGATTCTACCTTCCTGTAACGTTTCAGCCTGATTGGACCTTGTTTTCACACAAATGGACCCAGAATGATGTGAAATTGTGCTTCGTGCAACATAATTCTGGGTGCCATTTACAAACCATAAGTGCTAATGACTCCATTCATTTTTGTGAATGTAGGGGCTGTTGATTGGAGTACATTAAAACAAACCTGATCTCTCTAGGACATTCAGAAGCCAAGTTATAAGCCCACAAATGTGTAACTGGACTACTTCTTTAAAGTGACACCAGGCCCGGTGACCTTTGGGACATTGTTTGACCCCCTATAGGAATGTGCGATCATCATGAAACGTTCAGATCACTTACAACTCAATAGATTCTACCTTCTTGTAACGTTTCAGCCTGATTGGACCTTGTTTTCACACAAATGGACCCAGAATTATGTGACATTGTGCTTCGTGCAACATAATTCTGGGTGCCATTTACAAACCATAAGTGCTAATGACTCCATTCCTTTTTGTGAATGTAGGGGCTGTTGATTGGAGTACATTAAAACAAACCTGATCTCTCTAGGACATTCAGAAGCCAAGTTATAAGCCCACAAAGGTGTAACTGGACTACTTCTTTAAAGTGACACCAGGCCCGGTGACCTTTGGGACATGGATTGACCCCCTATAGGAATGTGCGATCATCATAAAACGTTCAGATCACTTACAACTCAATAGATTCTACCTTCTTGTAACGTTTCAGCCTGATTGAACCTTGTTTTCACACAAATGAACCCAGAATGATGTGAAATTGTGCTTCGTGCAACATAATTCTGGGTGCCATTTAAAAACCATAAGTGCTAATGACTCCATTCCTTTTTGTGGTTGCAGGGGCTGTTGGTTGGAGAACACTAAAACAAACCTGATCTCTCTAGGACATTCAGAAGCCAAGTTATAAGCCCACAAATGTGTAACTGGACTACTTCTTTAAATTGACACCAGATCCGGTGACCTTTGGGACATGGTTTGACCCCCTTAGGAAAGTGCTATCATCATGAAACGTTCAGATCACTTACAACTCAATAGATTCTACCTTCCTGTAACGTTTCAGCCTGATTGGACCTTGTTTTCACACAAATGAACCCAGAATGATGTGAAATTGTGCTTCGTGCAACATAATTCTGGGTGCCATTTACAAACCATAAGTGCTAATGACTCCATTCCTTTTTGTGGTTGTAGGGGCTGTTGATTGGAGTACACTAAAACAAACCTGATCTCTCTAGGACATTCAGAAGCCAAGTTATAAGCCCACAAATGTGTAACTGGACTACCTCTTTAAATTGACACCAGATCCGGTGACCTTTGGGACATGGTTTGACCCCTTATAGGAATGTGCGATCATCATGAAACATTCAGATCACTTACAACTCAATAGATTCTACCTTCTTGTAACGTTTCAGCCTGATTGGACCTTGTTTTCACACAAATGGACCCAGAATGATGTGAAATTGTGCTTCGTGCAAAATAATTCTGGTTGCCATTTACAAACCATAAGTGCTAATGACTCCATTCCTTTTTGTGGTTGTAGGGGCTGTTGATTGGAGTACACTAAAACAAACCTGACTTCTCTAGGACATTCAGAAGCCAAGTTATAAGCCCACAAATGTGTAACTGGACTACTTCTTTAAAGTGACACCAGGCCCGGTGACCTTTGGGACATTGTTTGACCCCCTATAGGAATGTGCGATCATCATGAAACGTTCAGATCACTTACAACTCAATAGATTCTACCTTCTTGTAACGTTTCAGCCTGATTGGACCTTGTTTTCACACAAATGAACCCAGAATAATGTGAAATTGTGCTTCGTGCAACATAAATCTGGGTGCCATTTAAAAACCATAAGCGCAAATGACTCCATTCCTTTTTGTGGTTGTAGGGGCTGTTGATTGGAGTACACTAAAACAAACCTGATCTCTCTAGGATATTCAGAAGCCAAGTTATAAGCCCACAAATGTGTAAGCGGACTACTTCTTTAAATTGACACCAGATCCGGTGACCTTTGGGACATGGTTTGACCCCTTATAAGAATGTGCGATCATCATGAAACATTCAGATCACTTACAACTCAATATATTCTACCTTCTTGTAACGTTTCAGCCTGATTGGACCTTGTTTTCACACAAATGGACCCAGAATGATGTGAAATTGTGCTTCGTGCAACATAATTCTGGGTGCCATTTACAAACCATAAGTGCTAATGACTCCATTCCTTTTTGTGGTTGTAGGGGCTGTTGATTGGAGTACACTAAAACAAACCTGATCTCTCTAGGACATCCAGAAGCTAAGTTATAAGCCCACAAAGGTGTAACTGGACTACTTCTTTAAATTGACACCAGATCCGGTGACCTTTGGGACATGGTTTGACCCCCTTAGGAAAGTGCTATCATCATGAAACGTTCAGATCACTTACAACTCAATAGATTCTACCTTCCTTTAACGTTTCAGCCTGATTGGACCTTGTTTTCACACAAATGAACCCAGAATGATCCGAAATTGTGCTTCGTGCAACATAATTCTGGGTGCCATTTACAAACCATAAGTGCTAATGACTCCATTCCTTTTTGTGGTTGTAGGGGCTGTTGATTGGAGTACTCTAAAACAAATCTGATCTCTCTAGGACATTCAGAAGCCAAGTTATAAGCCCACAAATGTGTAACTGGACTACCTCTTTAAATTGACACCAGATCTGGTGACCTTTGGGACATGGTTTGACCCCTATAGGAATGTGCGATCATCATGAAACATTCAGATCACTTACAACTCAATAGATTCTACCTTCTTTTAACGTTTCAGCCTGATTGGACCTTGTTTTCACACAAATGGACCCAGAATGATGTGAAATTGTGCTTCGTGCAACATAATTCTGGGTGCCATTTACAAACCATAAGTGCTAATGACTCCATTCATTTTTGTGAATGTAGGGGCTGTTGATTGGAGTACATTAAAACAAACCTGATCTCTCTAGGACATTCAGAAGCCAAGTTATAAGCCCACAAATGTGTAACTGGACTACTTCTTTAAATTGACACCAGATCCGGTGACCTTTGGGACATGGTTTGACCCCTTATAGGAATGTGCAATCATCATGAAACATTCAGATCACTTACAACTCAATAGCTTCTACCGTCTTGTAACGTTTCAGCCTGATTGGACCTTGTTTTCACACAAATGGACCCAGAATGATGTGAAATTGTGCTTCGTGCAACATAATTCTGGGTGCCATTTAAAAACCATAAGTGCTAATAACTCCATTCCTTTTTGTGGTTGTAGGGGCTGTTGGTTGGAGTACACTAAAACAAACCTGATCTCTCTAGGACATTCAGAAGCCAAGTTATAAGCCCACAAATGTGTAACTGGACTACTTCTTTAAATTGACACCAGATCTGGTGACCTTTGGGACATGGTTTGACCCCCTTAGGAAAGTGCTATCATCATGAAACATTCAGATCACTTACAGCTCAATAGATTCTACCTTCCTGTAACGTTTCAGCCTGATTGGACCTTGTTTTCACACAAATGGACCCAGAATGATGTGAAATTGTGCTTCGTGCAACATAATTCTGGGTGCCATTTACAAACCATAAGTGCTAATGACTCCATTCATTTTTGTGAATGTAGGGGCTGTTGATTGGAGTACATTAAAACAAACCTGATCTCTCTAGGACATTCAGAAGCCAAGTTATAAGCCCACAAATGTGTAACTGGACTACTTCTTTAAATTGACACCAGATCCGGTGACCTTTGGGACATGGTTTGACCCCTTATAGGAATGTGCGATCATCATGAAACATTCAGATCACTTACAACTCAATAGATTCTACCTTCTTGTAACGTTTCAGCCTGATTGGACCTTGTTTTCACACAAATGAACCCAGAATGATGTGAAATTGTGCTTCGTGCAACATAATTCTGGGTGCCATTTAAAAACCATAAGTGCTAATGACTCCATTCCTATTTGTGGTTGCAGGGGCTGTTGGTTGGAGTACACTAAAACAAACCTGATCTCTCTAGGACATTCAGAAGCCAAATTATAAGCCCACAAATGTGTAACTGGACTACTTCTTTAAATTGACACTAGATCCGGTGACCTTTGGGACATGGTTTGACCCCCTTAGGAAAGTGCTATCATCATGAAACGTTCAGCTCACTTACAACTCAATAGATTCTACCTTCCTGTAACGTTTCAGCCTGATTGGACCTTGTTTTCAAACAAATGAACCCAGAATGATGTTAAATTGTGCTTCGTTCAACATAATTCTGGGTGCCATTTACAAACCATTAGTGCTAATGACTCCATTCCTTTTTGTGGTTGTAGCGGCTGTTGATTGGAGTACACTAAAACAAACCTGATCTCTCTAGGACATTCAGATGCCAAGTTATAAGCCCACAAATGTGTAACTGGACTACCTCTTTAAATTGACACCAGATCCGGTGACCTTTGGGACATGGTTTGACCCCTTATAGGAATGTGCGATCATCATGAAACATTCAGATCACTTACAACTCAATAGATTCTACCTTCTTGTAACGTTTCAGCCTGATTGGACCTTGTTTTCACACAAATGGACCCAGAATGATGTGAAACTGTGCTTCGTGCAAAATAATTCTGGGTGCCATTTACAAACCATAAGTGCTAATGACTCCATTCCTTTTTGTGGTTGTAGGGGCTGTTGATTGGAGTACACTAAAACAAACCTGATCTCTCTAGGACATTCAGAAGCCAAGTTATAAGCCCACAAATGTGTAACTGGACTACTTCTTTAAAGTGACACCAGGCCCGGTGACCTTTGGGACATGGTTTGACCCCCTATAGGAATGTGCGATCATCATGAAACGTTCAGATCACTTACAACTCAATAGATTCTACCTTCCTGTAACGTTTCAGCCTGATTGGACCTTGTTTTCACACAACTGAACCCAGAATGATGTGAAATTGTGCTTTGTGCAACATAATTCTGGGTGCCATTTGAAAACCATAAGTGCTAATGACTCCATTCCTTTTTGTGGTTGTAGGGGCTGTTGATTGGAGTACATTAAAACAAACCTGATCTCTCTAGGATATTCAGAAGCCAAGTTATAAGCCCACAAAGGTGTAACTGGACTACTTCTTTAAAGTGACACCAGGCCCGGTGACCTATGGGACATGGTTTGACCCCCTATAGGAATGTTCGTTCATCATGAAACGTTCAGATCACTTACAACTCAATAGATTCTACCTTCTTGTAACGTTTCAGCCTGATTGGACCTTGTTTTCACACAAATGAACCCAGAATGATGTGAAATTGTGCTTCGTGCAACATAATTCTGGGTGCCATTTACAAACCATAAGTGCTAATGACTCCATTCCTTTTTGTGAATGTAGGGGCTGTTGATTAGAGTACATTAAAACAAACCTGATCTCTCCAGGACATTCAGAAGCCAAGTTATAAGCCCACAAAGGTGTAACTGGACTACTTCTTTAAAGTGACACCAGGCCCGGTGACCTTTGGGACATGGTTTGACCCCCTATAGGAATGTGCGATCATCATGAAACGTTCAGATCACTTACAACTCAATAGATTCTACCTTCCTGTAACGTTTCAGCCTGATTGGACCTTGTTTTCACACAACTGAACCCAGAATTATGTGAAATTGTGCTTTGTGCAACATAATTCTGGGTGCCATTTAAAAACCATAAGTGCTAATGACTCCATTCCTTTTTGTGGTTGTAGGGGCTGTTGATTGGAGTACATTAAAACAAACCCGATCTCTCTAGGACATTCAGAAGCCAAGTTATAAGCCCACAAAGGTGTAACTGGACTACTTCTTTAAAGTGACACCAGATCCGGTGACCTTTGGGACATGGGTTGACCCCCTATAGGAATGTGCTATCATCATGAAACGTTCAGATCACTTACAACTCAATAGATTCTACCTTCTTGTAACGTTTCAGCCTGATTGGACCTTGTTTTCACACAAATGAACTCAGAATGATGTGAAATTGTGCTTCGTGCAACATAATTCTGGGTGCCATTTAAAAACCATAAGTGCTAATGACTCCATTCCTTTTTGTGGTTGTAGGGGCTGTTGGTTGGAGTACACTAAAACAAACCTGATCTCTCTAGGACATTCAAAAGCCAAGTTATAAGCCCACAAATGTGTAACTGGACTACTTCTTTAAATTGACACCAGATCTGGTGACCTTTGGGACATGGTTTGACCCCCTTAGAAAAGTGCTATCATCATGAAACGTTCAGATCACTTACAACTCAATAGATCCTACCTTCCTGTAACGTTTCAGCCTGATTGGACCTTGTTTTCACACAAATGAACCCAGAATGATGTGAAATTGTGCTTCGTGCAACATAATTCTGGGTGCCATTTAAAAACCATAAGTGCTAATGACTCCATTCCTTTTTGTGGTAATGGGGGCTGTTAATTGGAGTACTGTAAAACAAACCTGAACTCTCTAAGATATTCAGAAGCCAAGTTATAAGCCCACAAATGTGTAAGTGGACTACTTCTTTAAATTGACACCAGATCCGGTGACCTTTGGGACATGGTTTGACCCCCTTAGGAAAGTGCTATCATCATGAAACATTCAGATCACTTACAGCTCAATAGATTCTACCTTCCTGTAACGTTTCAGCCTGATTGGACCTTGTTTTCACACAAATGAACCCAGAATGATGTGAAATTGTGCTTCGTGCAACATAATTCTGGCAGCCATTTACAAACCATAAGTGCTAATGACTACATTCCTTTTTGTGGTTGTAGGGGCTGTTGATTGGAGTACACTAAGACAAACCTGATCTCTCTAGGACATTCAGAAGCCAAGTTATAAGCCCACAAATGTGTAACTGGACTACTTCTTTAAATTGACACCAGATCCGGTGACCTTTGGGACATGGTTTGACCCCTTATAGGAATGTGCGATCATCATGAAACATTCAGATCACTTACAACTCAATAGATTCTACCTTCTTGTAACGTATCAGCCTGATTGGACCTTGTTTTCACACAAATGGACCCAGAATGATGTGAAATTGTGCTTCGTGCAACATAATTCTGGGTGCCATTTACAAACCATAAGTGCTAATGACTCCATTCCTTTTTGTGGTTGTAGCGGCTGTTGATTGGAGTACACTAAATTAAACCTGATCTCTCTAGGACACTCAGAAGCCAAGTTATAAGCCCACAAATGTGTAACTGGACAACTTCTTTAAAGTGACACAAGGCCTGGTGACCTTTGGGACATGGTTTTAACCCCTATAGGAATGTGCGATCATCATGAAACGTTCAGATCACTTACAACTCAATAGATTCTACCTTCTTGTAACGTTTCAGCCTGATTGGACCTTGTTTTCACACAAATGGACCCAGAATGATGTGAAATTGTGCTTCGTGCAACATAATTCTGGGTGCCATTTACAAACCATAAGTGCTAATGACTCCATTCCTTTTTGTGAATGTAGGGGCTGTTGATTGGAGTACATTAAAACAAACCTGATCTCTCTAGGACATTCAGAAGCCAAGTTATAAGCCCACAAAGGTGTAACTGGACTACTTCTTTAAAGTGACACCAGGCCCGGTGACCTTTGGGACATGGTTTGACCCCCTATAGGAATGTGTGATCATCATAAAACGTTCAGATCACTTACAACTCAATAGATTCTACCTTCTTGTAACGTTTCAGCCTGATTGGACCTTGTTTTCACACAAATGAACCCAGAATGATGTGAAATTGTGCTTCGTGCAACATAATTCTGGGTGCCATTTAAAAACCATAAGTGCTAATGACTCCATTCCTTTTTGTGGTTGCAGGGGCTGTTGGTTGGAGAACACTAAAACAAACCTGATCTCTCTAGGACATTCAGAAGCCAAGTTATAAGCCCACAAATGTGTAACTGGACAACTTCTTTAAAGTGACACCAGGCCTGGTGACCTTTGGGACATGGTTTTAACCCCTATAGGAATGTGCGATCATCATGAAACATTCAGATCACTTACAACTCAATAGATTCTACCTTCTTTTAACGTTTCAGCCTGATTGGACCTTGTTTTCACACAAATGGACCCAGAATGATGTGAAATTGTGCTTCGTGCAACATAATTCTGGGAGCCATTTAAAAATCATAAGTGCTAATGACTACATTCCTTTTTGTGGTTGTAGGGGCTGTTGATTGGAGTACACTAAAACAAACCTGATCTCTCTAGGACATTCAGAAGCCAAGTTATAAGCCCACAAATGTGTAACTGGACTACTTCTTTAAATTGACACCAGATCCGGTGACCTTTGGGACATGGTTTGACCCCTTATAGGAATGTGCGATCATCATGAAACATTCAGATCACTTACAACTCAATAGATTCTACCTTCTTGTAACGTTTCAGCCTGATTGGACCTTGTTTTCACACAAATGGACCCAGAATGATGTGAAATTGTGCTTCGTGCAACATAATTCTGGGTGCCATTTACAAACCATAAGTGCTAATGACTCCATTCCTTTTTGTGAATGTAGGGGCTGTTGATTGGAGTACACTAAAACAAACCTGATCTCTCTAGGATATTCAGAAGCCAAGTTATAAGCCCACAAAGGTGTAACTGGACTACTTCTTTAAAGTGACACCAGGCCCGGTGACCTATGGGACATGGTTTGACCCCCTATAGGAATGTGCGTTCATCATGAAACGTTCAGATCACTTACAACTCAATAGATTCTACCTTCTTGTAACGTTTCAGCCTGATTGGACCTTGTTTTCACACAAATGAACCCAGAATGATGTGAAATTGTGCTTCGTGCAACATAATTCTGGGTGCCATTTACAAACCATAAGTGCTAATGACTCCATTCCTTTTTGTGAATGTAGGGGCTGTTGATTAGAGTACATTAAAACAAACCTGATCTCTCCAGGACATTCAGAAGCCAAGTTATAAGCCCACAAAGGTGTAACTGGACTACTTCTTTAAAGTGACACCAGGCCCGGTGACCTTTGGGACATGGTTTGACCCCCTATAGGAATGTGCGATCATCATGAAACGTTCAGATCACTTACAACTCAATAGATTCTACCTTCCTGTAACGTTTCAGCCTGATTGGACCTTGTTTTCACACAACTGAACCCAGAATTATGTGAAATTGTGCTTTGTGCAACATAATTCTGGGTGCCATTTAAAAACCATAAGTGCTAATGACTCCATTCCTTTTTGTGGTTGTAGGGGCTGTTGATTGGAGTACATTAAAACAAACCTGATCTCTCTAGGATATTCAGAAGCCAAGTTATAAGCCCACAAAGGTGTAACTGGACTACTTCTTTAAAGTGACACCAGGCCCGGTGACCTATGGGAGATGGTTTGACCCCCTATAGGAATGTGCGATCATCATGAAATGTTCAGATCACTTACAACTCAATAGATTCTACCTTCTTGTAACGTTTCAGCCTGATTGGACCTTGTTTTCACACAAATGAACCCAGAATGATGTGAAATTGTGCTTCGTGCAACATAATTCTGGGTGCCATTTACAAACCATAAGTGCTAATGACTCCATTCCTTTTTGTGAATGTAGGGGCTGTTGATTAGAGTACATTAAAACAAACCCGATCTCTCTAGGACATTCAGAAGCCAAGTTATAAGCCCACAAAGGTGTAACTGGACTACTTCTTTAAAGTGACACCAGATCCGGTGACCTTTGGGACATGGGTTGACCCCCTATAGGAATGTGCGATCATCATGAAACGTTCAGATCACTTACAACTCAATAGATTCTACCTTCTTGTAACGTTTCAGCCTGATTGGACCTTGTTTTCACACAAATGAACTCAGAATGATGTGAAATTGTGCTTCGTGCAACATAATTCTGGGTGCCATTTAAAAACCATAAGTGCTAATGACTCCATTCCTTTTTGTGGTTGTAGGGGCTGTTGGTTGGAGTACACTAAAACAAACCTGATCTCTCTAGGACATTCAGAAGCCAAGTTATAAGCCCACAAATGTGTAACTGGACTACTTCTTTAAATTGACACCAGATCTGGTGACCTTTGGGACATGGTTTGACCCCCTTAGAAAAGTGCTATCATCATGAAACGTTCAGATCACTTACAACTCAATAGATCCTACCTTCCTGTAACGTTTCAGCCTGATTGGACCTTGTTTTCACACAAATGAACCCAGAATGATGTGAAATTGTGCTTCGTGCAACATAATTCTGGGTGCCATTTAAAAACCATAAGTGCTAATGACTCCATTCCTTTTTGTGGTAATGGGGGCTGTTAATTGGAGTACTGTAAAACAAACCTGAACTCTCTAAGATATTCAGAAGCCAAGTTATAAGCCCACAAATGTGTAAGTGGACTACTTCTTTAAATTGACACCAGATCCGGTGACCTTTGGGACATGGGTTGACCCCCTTAGGAAAGTGCTATCATCATGAAACATTCAGATCACTTACAGCTCAATAGATTCTACCTTCCTGTAACGTTTCAGCCTGATTGGACCTTGTTTTCACACAAATGAACCCAGAATGATGTGAAATTGTGCTTCGTGCAACATAATTCTGGCAGCCATTTACAAACCATAAGTGCTAATGACTACATTCCTTTTTGTGGTTGTAGGGGCTGTTGATTGGAGTACACTAAGACAAACCTGATCTCTCTAGGACATTCAGAAGCCAAGTTATAAGCCCACAAATGTGTAACTGGACTACTTCTTTAAATTGACACCAGATCCGGTGACCTTTGGGACATGGTTTGACCCCTTATAGGAATGTGCGATCATCATGAAACATTCAGATCACTTACAACTCAATAGATTCTACCTTCTTGTAACGTTTCAGCCTGATTGGACCTTGTTTTCACACAAATGGACCCAGAATGATGTGAAATTGTGCTTCGTGCAACATAATTCTGGGTGCCATTTACAAACCATAAGTGCTAATGACTCCATTCCTTTTTGTGGTTGTAGCGGCTGTTGATTGGAGTACACTAAATTAAACCTGATCTCTCTAGGACACTCAGAAGCCAAGTTATAAGCCCACAAATGTGTAACTGGACAACTTCTTTAAAGTGACACCAGGCCCGGTGACCTTTGGGACATGGTTTGACCCCCTATAGGAATGTGCGATCATCATAAAACGTTCAGATCACTTACAACTCAATAGATTCTACCTTCTTGTAACGTTTCAGCCTGATTGGACCTTGTTTTCACACAAATGAACCCAGAATGATGTGAAATTGTGCTTCGTGCAACATAATTCTGGGTGCCATTTAAAAACCATAAGTGCTAATGACTCCATTCCTTTTTGTGGCTGCAGGGGCTGTTGGTTGGAGAACACTAAAACAAACCTGATCTCTCTAGGACATTCAGAAGCCAAGTTATAAGCCCACAAATGTGTAACTGGACTACTTCTTTAAATTGACACCAGATCTGGTGACCTTTGGGACATGGTTTGACCCCCTTAGAAAAGTGCTATCATCATGAAACGTTCAGATCACTTACAACTCAATAGATCCTACCTTCCTGTAACGTTTCAGCCTGATTGGACCTTGTTTTCACACAAATGAACCCAGAATGATGTGAAATTGTGCTTCGTGCAACATAATTCTGGGTGCCATTTAAAAACCATAAGTGCTAATGACTCCATTCCTTTTTGTGGTAATGGGGGCTGTTAATTGGAGTACTGTAAAACAAACCTGAACTCTCTAAGATATTCAGAAGCCAAGTTATAAGCCCACAAATGTGTAAGTGGACTACTTCTTTAAATTGACACCAGATCCGGTGACCTTTGGGACATGGTTTGACCCCCTTAGGAAAGTGCTATCATCATGAAACTTTCAGATTCTTACAGCTCAATAGATTCTACCTTCCTGTAACGTTTCAGCCTGATTGGACCTTGTTTTCACACAAATGAACCCAGAATGATGTGAAATTGTGCTTCGTGCAACATAATTCTGGGAGCCATTTAAAAATCATAAGTGCTAATGACTACATTCCTTTTTGTGGTTGTAGGGGCTGTTGATTGGAGTACACTAAAACAAACCTGATCTCTCTAGGACATTCAGAAGCCAAGTTATAAGCCCACAAATGTGTAACTGGACTACTTATTTAAATTGACACCAGATCCGGTGACCTTTGGGACATGGTTTGACCCCTTATAGGAATGTGCGATCATCATGAAACATTCAGATCACTTACAACTCAATAGATTCTACCTTCTTGTAACGTTTCAGCCTGATTGGACCTTGTTTTCACACAAATGGACCCAGAATGATGTGAAATTGTGCTTCGTGCAACATAATTCTGGGTGCCATTTACAAACCATAAGTGCTAATGACTCCATTCCTTTTTGTGGTTGTAGCGGCTGTTGATTGGAGTACACTAAATTAAACCTGATCTCTCTAGGACATTCAGAAGCCAAGTTATAAGCCCACAAAGGTGTAACTGGACTACTTCTTTAAAGTGACACCAGGCCCGGTGACCTTTGGGACATGGTTTGACCCCCTATAGGAATGTGCGATCATCATAAAACATTCAGATCACTTACAACTCAATAGATTCTACCTTCTTGTAACGTTTCAGCCTGATTGGACCTTGTTTTCACACAAATGAACCCAGAATGATGTGAAATTGTGCTTCGTGCAACATAATTCTGGGTGCCATTTAAAAACCATAAGTGCTAATGACTCCATTCCTTTTTGTGGTTGCAGGGGCTGTTGGTTGGAGAACACTAAAACAAACCTGATCTCTCTAGGACATTCAGAAGCCAAGTTATAAGCCCACAAATGTGTAACTGGACTACTTCTTTAAATTGACACCAGATCCGGTGACCTTTGGGACATGGTTTGACCCCCTTAGGAAAGTGCTATCATCATGAAACGTTCAGATCACTTACAACTCAATAGATTCTACCTTCCTGTAACGTTTCAGCCTGATTGGACCTTGTTTTCACACAAATGAACCCAGAATGATGTGAAATTGTGCTTCGTGCAACATAATTCTGGGTGCCATTTACAAACCATAAGTGCTAATGACTCCATTCCTTTTTGTGGTTGTAGGGGCTGTTGATTGGAGTACACTAAAACAAACCTGATCTCTCTAGGACATTCAGAAGCCAAGTTATAAGCCCACAAATGTGTAACTGGACTACCTCTTTAAATTGACACCAGATCCGGTGACCTTTGGGACATGGTTTGACCCCTTATAGGAATGTGCGATCATCATGAAACATTCAGATCACTTACAACTCAATAGATTCTACCTTCTTGTAACGTTTCAGCCTGATTGGACCTTGTTTTCACACAAATGGACCCAGAATGATGTGAAATTGTGCTTCGTGCAAAATAATTCTGGTTGCCATTTACAAACCATAAGTGCTAATGACTCCATTCCTTTTTGTGGTTGTAGGGGCTGTTGATTGGAGTACACTAAAACAAACCTGACTTCTCTAGGACATTCAGAAGCCAAGTTATAAGCCCACAAATGTGTAACTGGACTACTTCTTTAAAGTGACACCAGGCCCGGTGACCTTTGGGACATTGTTTGACCCCCTATAGGAATGTGCGATCATCATGAAACGTTCAGATCACTTACAACTCAATAGATTCTACCTTCTTGTAACGTTTCAGCCTGATTGGACCTTGTTTTCACACAAATGAACCCAGAATAATGTGAAATCGTGCTTCGTGCAACATAAATCTGGGTGCCATTTAAAAACCATAAGCGCAAATGACTCCATTCCTTTTTGTGGTTTTAGGGGCTGTTGATTGGAGTACACTAAAACAAACCTGATCTCTCTAGGATATTCAGAAGCCAAGTTATAAGCCCACAAATGTGTAAGTGGACTACTTCTTTAAATTGACACCAGATCCGGTGACCTTTGGGACATGGTTTGACCCCTTATAGGAATGTGCGATCATCATGAAACATTCAGATCACTTACAACTCAATATATTCTACCTTCTTGTAACGTTTCAGCCTGATTGGACCTTGTTTTCACACAAATGGACCCAGAATGATGTGAAATTGTGCTTCGTGCAACATAATTCTGGGTGCCATTTAAAAACCATAAGTGCTAATGACTCCATTCCTTTTTGTGGTAATGGGGGCTGTTAATTGGAGTACTGTAAAACAAACCTGAACTCTCTAAGATATTCAGAAGCCAAGTTATAAGCCCACAAATGTGTAAGTGGACTACTTCTTTAAATTGACACCAGATCCGGTGACCTTTGGGACATGGTTTGACCCCATTAGGAAAGTGCTATCATCATGAAACATTCAGATCACTTACAACTCAATAGATCCTACCTTCCTGTAACGTTTCAGCCTGATTGGACCTTGTTTTCACACAAATGAACCCAGAATGATGTGAAATTGTGCTTCGTGCAACATAATTCTGGGTGCCATTTACAAACCATAAGTGCTAATGACTCCATTCCTTTTTGTGGTTGTAGGGGCTGTTGGTTGGAGTACACTAAAACAAACCTGATCTCTCTAGGACATTCAGAAGCCAAGTTATAAGCCCACAAATGTGTAACTGGACTACTTCTTTAAATTGACACCAGATCTGGTGACCTTTGGGACATGGTTTGACCCCCTTAGAAAAGTGCTATCATCATGAAACGTTCAGATCACTTACAACTCAATAGATCCTACCTTCCTGTAACGTTTCAGCCTGATTGGACCTTGTTTTCACACAAATGAACCCAGAATGATGTGAAATTGTGCTTCGTGCAACATAATTCTGGGTGCCATTTAAAAACCATAAGTGCTAATGACTCCATTCCTTTTTGTGGTAATGGGGGCTGTTAATTGGAGTACTGTAAAACAAACCTGAACTCTCTAAGATATTCAGAAGCCAAGTTATAAGCCCACAAATGTGTAAGTGGACTACTTCTTTAAATTGACACCAGATCCGGTGACCTTTGGGACATGGTTTGACCCCCTTAGGAAAGTGCTATCATCATGAAACATTCAGATCACTTACAGCTCAATAGATTCTACCTTCCTGTAACGTTTCAGCCTGATTGGACCTTGTTTTCACACAAATGAACCCAGAATGATGTGAAATTGTGCTTCGTGCAACATAATTCTGGCAGCCATTTACAAACCATAAGTGCTAATGACTACATTCCTTTTTGTGGTTGTAGGGGCTGTTGATTGGAGTACACTAAGACAAACCTGATCTCTCTAGGACATTCAGAAGCCAAGTTATAAGCCCACAAATGTGTAACTGGACTACTTCTTTAAATTGACACCAGATCCGGTGACCTTTGGGACATGGTTTGACCCCTTATAGGAATGTGCGATCATCATGAAACATTCAGATCACTTACAACTCAATAGATTCTACCTTCTTGTAACGTTTCAGCCTGATTGGACCTTGTTTTCACACAAATGGACCCAGAATGATGTGAAATTGTGCTTCGTGCAACATAATTCTGGGTGCCATTTACAAACCATAAGTGCTAATGACTCCATTCCTTTTTGTGGTTGTAGCGGCTGTTGATTGGAGTACACTAAATTAAACCTGATCTCTCTAGGACACTCAGAAGCCAAGTTATAAGCCCACAAATGTGTAACTGGACAACTTCTTTAAAGTGACACCAGGCCTGGTGACCTTTGGGACATGGTTTTAACCCCTATAGGAATGTGCGATCATCATGAAACGTTCAGATCACTTACAACTCAATAGATTCTACCTTCTTGTAACGTTTCAGCCTGATTGGACCTTGTTTTCACACAAATGGACCCAGAATGATGTGAAATTGTGCTTCGTGCAACATAATTCTGGGTGCCATTTACAAACCATAAGTGCTAATGACTCCATTCCTTTTTGTGAATGTAGGGGCTGTTGATTGGAGTACATTAAAACAAACCTGATCTCTCTAGGACATTCAGAAGCCAAGTTATAAGCCCACAAAGGTGTAACTGGACTACTTCTTTAAAGTGACACCAGGCCCGGTGACCTTTGGGACATGGTTTGACCCCCTATAGGAATGTGCGATCATCATAAAACGTTCAGATCACTTACAACTCAATAGATTCTACCTTCTTGTAACGTTTCAGCATGATTGGACCTTGTTTTCACACAAATGAACCCAGAATGATGTGAAATTGTGCTTCGTGCAACATAATTCTGGGTGCCATTTAAAAACCATAAGTGCTAATGACTCCATTCCTTTTTGTGGTTGCAGGGGCTGTTGGTTGGAGAACACTAAAACAAACCTGATCTCTCTAGGACATTCAGAAGCCAAGTTATAAGCCCACAAATGTGTAACTGGACTACTTCTTTAAATTGACACCAGATCTGGTGACCTTTGGGACATGGTTTGACCCCCTTAGAAAAGTGCTATCATCATGAAACGTTCAGATCACTTACAACTCAATAGATCCTACCTTCCTGTAACGTTTCAGCCTGATTGGACCTTGTTTTCACACAAATGAACCCAGAATGATGTGAAATTGTGCTTCGTGCAACATAATTCTGGGTGCCATTTAAAAACCATAAGTGCTAATGACTCCATTCCTTTTTGTGGTAATGGGGGCTGTTAATTGGAGTACTGTAAAACAAACCTGAACTCTCTAAGATATTCAGAAGCCAAGTTATAAGCCCACAAATGTGTAAGTGGACTACTTCTTTAAATTGACACCAGATCCGGTGACCTTTGGGACATGGTTTGACCCCCTTAGGAAAGTGCTATCATCATGAAACATTCAGATCACTTACAGCTCAATAGATTCTACCTTCCTGTAACGTTTCAGCCTGATTGGACCTTGTTTTCACACAAATGAACCCAGAATGATGTGAAATTGTGCTTCGTGCAACATAATTCTGGCAGCCATTTACAAACCATAAGTGCTAATGACTACATTCCTTTTTGTGGTTGTAGGGGCTGTTGATTGGAGTACACTAAGACAAACCTGATCTCTCTAGGACATTCAGAAGCCAAGTTATAAGCCCACAAATGTGTAACTGGACTACTTCTTTAAATTGACACCAGATCCGGTGACCTTTGGGACATGGTTTGACCCCTTATAGGAATGTGCGATCATCATGAAACATTCAGATCACTTACAACTCAATAGATTCTACCTTCTTGTAACGTTTCAGCCTGATTGGACCTTGTTTTCACACAAATGGACCCAGAATGATGTGAAATTGTGCTTCGTGCAACATAATTCTGGGTGCCATTTACAAACCATAAGTGCTAATGACTCCATTCCTTTTTGTGGTTGTAGCGGCTGTTGATTGGAGTACACTAAATTAAACCTGATCTCTCTAGGACACTCAGAAGCCAAGTTATAAGCCCACAAATGTGTAACTGGACAACTTCTTTAAAGTGACACCAGGCCTGGTGACCTTTGGGACATGGTTTTAACCCCTATAGGAATGTGCGATCATCATGAAACGTTCAGATCACTTACAACTCAATAGATTCTACCTTCTTGTAACGTTTCAGCCTGATTGGACCTTGTTTTCACACAAATGGACCCAGAATGATGTGAAATTGTGCTTCGTGCAACATAATTCTGGGTGCCATTTACAAACCATAAGTGCTAATGACTCCATTCCTTTTTGTGAATGTAGGGGCTGTTGATTGGAGTACATTAAAACAAACCTGATCTCTCTAGGACATTCAGAAGCCAAGTTATAAGCCCACAAAGGTGTAACTGGACTACTTCTTTAAAGTGACACCAGGCCCGGTGACCTTTGGGACATGGTTTGACCCCCTATAGGAATGTGCGATCATCATAAAACGTTCAGATCACTTACAACTCAATAGATTCTACCTTCTTGTAACGTTTCAGCATGATTGGACCTTGTTTTCACACAAATGAACCCAGAATGATGTGAAATTGTGCTTCGTGCAACATAATTCTGGGTGCCATTTAAAAACCATAAGTGCTAATGACTCCATTCCTTTTTGTGGTTGCAGGGGCTGTTGGTTGGAGAACACTAAAACAAACCTGATCTCTCTAGGACATTCAGAAGCCAAGTTATAAGCCCACAAATGTGTAACTGGACTACTTCTTTAAATTGACACCAGATCTGGTGACCTTTGGGACATGGTTTGACCCCCTTAGAAAAGTGCTATCATCATGAAACGTTCAGATCACTTACAACTCAATAGATCCTACCTTCCTGTAACGTTTCAGCCTGATTGGACCTTGTTTTCACACAAATGAACCCAGAATGATGTGAAATTGTGCTTCGTGCAACATAATTCTGGGTGCCATTTAAAAACCATAAGTGCTAATGACTCCATTCCTTTTTGTGGTAATGGGGGCTGTTAATTGGAGTACTGTAAAACAAACCTGAACTCTCTAAGATATTCAGAAGCCAAGTTATAAGCCCACAAATGTGTAAGTGGACTACTTCTTTAAATTGACACCAGATCCGGTGACCTTTGGGACATGGTTTGACCCCCTTAGGAAAGTGCTATCATCATGAAACTTTCAGATTCTTACAGCTCAATAGATTCTACCTTCCTGTAACGTTTCAGCCTGATTGGACCTTGTTTTCACACAAATGAACCCAGAATGATGTGAAATTGTGCTTCGTGCAACATAATTCTGGGAGCCATTTAAAAATCATAAGTGCTAATGACTACATTCCTTTTTGTGGTTGTAGGGGCTGTTGACTGGAGTACACTAAAACAAACCTGATCTCTCTAGGACATTCAGAAGCCAAGTTATAAGCCCACAAATGTGTAACTGGACTACTTATTTAAATTGACACCAGATCCGGTGACCTTTGGGACATGGTTTGACCCCTTATAGGAATGTGCGATCATCATGAAACATTCAGATCACTTACAACTCAATAGATTCTACCTTCTTGTAACGTTTCAGCCTGATTGGACCTTGTTTTCACACAAATGGACCCAGAATGATGTGAAATTGTGCTTCGTGCAACATAATTCTGGGTGCCATTTACAAACCATAAGTGCTAATGACTCCATTCCTTTTTGTGGTTGTAGCGGCTGTTGATTGGAGTACACTAAATTAAACCTGATCTCTCTAGGACATTCAGAAGCCAAGTTATAAGCCCACAAATGTGTAACTGGACAACTTCTTTAAAGTGACACCAGGCCTGGTGACCTTTGGGACATGGTTTTAACCCCTATAGGAATGTGCGATCATCATGAAACGTTCAGATCACTTACAACTCAATAGATTCTACCTTCTTGTAACGTTTCAGCCTGATTGGACCTTGTTTTCACACAAATGGACCCAGAATGATGTGAAATTGTGCTTCGTGCAACATAATTCTGGGTGCCATTTACAAACCATAAGTGCTAATGACTCCATTCCTTTTTGTGAATGTAGGGGCTGTTGATTGGAGTACATTAAAACAAACCTGATCTCTCTAGGACATTCAGAAGCCAAGTTATAAGCCCACAAAGGTGTAACTGGACTACTTCTTTAAAGTGACACCAGGCCCGGTGACCTTTGGGACATGGTTTGACCCCCTTAGGAAAGTGCTATCATCATGAAACGTTCAGATCACTTACAACTCAATAGATTCTACCTTCCTGTAACGTTTCAGCCTGATTGGACCTTGTTTTCACACAAATGAACCCAGAATGATGTGAAATTGTGCTTCGTGCAACATAATTCTGGGTGCCATTTACAAACCATAAGTGCTAATGACTCCATTCCTTTTTGTGGTTGTAGGGGCTGTTGATTGGAGTACACTAAAACAAACCTGATCTCTCTAGGACATTCAGAAGCCAAGTTATAAGCCCAAAAATGTGTAACTGGACTACCTCTTTAAATTGACACCAGATCCGGTGACCTTTGGGACATGGTTTGACCCCTTATAGGAATGTGCGATCATCATGAAACATTCAGATCACTTACAACTCAATAGATTCTACCTTCTTGTAACGTTTCAGCCTGATTGGACCTTGTTTTCACACAAATGGACCCAGAATGATGTGAAATTGTGCTTCGTGCAAAATAATTCTGGTTGCCATTTACAAACCATAAGTGCTAATGACTCCATTCCTTTTTGTGGTTGTAGGGGCTGTTGATTGGAGTACACTAAAACAAACCTGACTTCTCTAGGACATTCAGAAGCCAAGTTATAAGCCCACAAATGTGTAACTGGACTACTTCTTTAAAGTGACACCAGGCCCGGTGACCTTTGGGACATTGTTTGACCCCCTATAGGAATGTGCAATCATCATGAAACGTTCAGATCACTTACAACTCAATAGATTCTACCTTCTTGTAACGTTTCAGCCTGATTGGACCTTGTTTTCACACAAATGAACCCAGAATAATGTGAAATTGTGCTTCGTGCAACATAAATCTGGGTGCCATTTAAAAACCATGAGCGCAAATGACTCCATTCCTTTTTGTGGTTGTAGGGGCTGTTGATTGGAGTACACTAAAACAAACCTGATCTCTCTAGGATATTCAGAAGCCAAGTTATAAGCCCACAAATGTGTAAGTGGACTACTTCTTTAAATTGACACCAGATCCGGTGACCTTTGGGACATGGTTTGACCCCTTATAGGAATGTGCGATCATCATGAAACATTCAGATCACTTACAACTCAATATATTCTACCTTCTTGTAACGTTTCAGCCTGATTGGACCTTGTTTTCACACAAATGGACCCAGAATGATGTGAAATTGTGCTTCGTGCAACATAATTCTGGGTGCCATTTACAAACCATAAGTGCTAATGACTCCATTCCTTTTTGTGGTTGTAGGGGCTGTTGATTGGAGTACACTAAAACAAACCTGATCTCTCTAGGACATCCAGAAGCTAAGTTATAAGCCCACAAAGGTGTAACTGGACTACTTCTTTAAATTGACACCAGATCCGGTGACCTTTGGGACATGGTTTGACCCCCTTAGGAAAGTGCTATCATCATGAAACGTTCAGATCACTTACAACTCAATAGATTCTACCTTCCTGTAACGTTTCAGCCTGATTGGACCTTGTTTTCACACAAATGAACCCAGAATGATCCGAAATTGTGCTTCGTGCAACATAATTCTGGGTGCCATTTACAAACCATAAGTGCTAATGACTCCATTCCTTTTTGTGGGTGTAGGGGCTGTTGATTGGAGTACTCTAAAACAAATCTGATCTCTCTAGGACATTCAGAAGCCAAGTTATAAGCCCACAAATGTGTAACTGGACTACCTCTTTAAATTGACACCAGATCCGGTGACCTTTGGGACATGGTTTGACCCCTTATAGGAATGTGCGATCATCATGAAACGTTCAGATCACTTACAACTCAATAGATTCTACCGTCTTGTAACGTTTCAGCCTTATTGGACCTTGTTTTCACACAAATGGACCCAGAATGATGTGAAATTGTGCTTCGTGCAAAATAATTTTGGGTGCCATTTACAAACCATAAGTGCTAATGACTCCATTCCTTTTTGTGGTTGTAGGGGCTGTTGATTGGAGTACACTAAAACAAACCTGATCTCTCTAGGACATTCAGAAGCCAAGTTATAAGCCCACAAATGTGTAACTGGACTACTTCTTTAAAGTGACACCAGGCCCGGTGACCTTTGGGACATGGTTTGACCCCCTATAGGAATGTGCGATCATCATGAAACGTTCAGATCACTTACAACTCAATATATTCTACCTTCCTGTAAAGTTTCAGCCTGATTGGACCTTGTTTTCACACAAATGAACCCAGAATGATGTGAAATTGTGCTTTGTGCAACATAATTCTGGGTGCCATTTAAAAACCATAAGTGCTAATGACTCCATTCCTTTTTGAGGGTGTAGGGGCCGTTGATTGAAGTACATTAAAACAAACCTGATCTCTCTAGGACATTCAGAAGCCAAGTTATAAGCCCACAAAGGTGTAACTGGACTACTTCTTTAAAGTGACACCAGGCCCGGTGACCTATGGGACATGGTTTGACCCCCTATAGGAATGTACGATCATCATGAAACGTTCAGATCACTTAAAACTCAATAGATTCTACTTTCTTGTAACGTTTCAGCCTGATTGGACCGTGTTTTCACACAAATGGACCCAGAATGATGTGAAATTGTGCTTCGTGCAACATAATTCTGGGTGCCATTTACAAACCATAAGTGCTAATGACTCCATTCCTTTTTGTGAATGTAGGGGCTGTTGATTGGAGTACATTAAAACAAACATGATCTCTCTAGGACATTCAGAAGCCAAGTTATAAGCCCACAAAGGTGTAACTGGACTACTTTTTTAAGGGACACAAGGCCCGGTGACCTTTGGGACATGGTTTGACCCCCTATAGGAATGTGCGATTATCATGAAACGTTCAGATCACTTACAACTCAATAGATTCTACCTTCTTGTAACGTTTCAGCCTGATTGGACCTTGTTTTCACACAAATGGACCCAGAATGATGTGAAATTGTGCTTCGTGCAACATAATTCTGGGTGCCATTTAAAAACCATAAGTGCTAATAACTCCATTCCTTTTTGTGGTTGTAGGGGCTGTTGGTTGGAGTACACTAAAACAAACCTGATCTCTCTAGGACATTCAGAAGCCAAGTTATAAGCCCACAAATGTGTAACTGGACTACTTCTTTAAATTGACACCAGATCTGGTGACCTTTGGGACATGGTTTGACCCCCTTAGGAAAGTGCTATCATCATGAAACATTCAGATCACTTACAGCTCAATAGATTCTACCTTCCTGTAACGTTTCAGCCTGATTGGACCTTGTTTTAACACAAATGAACCCAGAATGATGTGAAATTGTGCTTCGTGCAACATAATTCTGGGAGCCATTTAAAAACCATAAGTGCTAATGACTACATTCCTTTTTGTGGTTGTAGGGGCTGTTGATTGGAGTACACTAAAACAAACCTGATCTCTCTAGGACATTCAGAAGCCAAGTTATAAGCCCACAAATGTGTAACTGGACTACTTCTTTAAATTGACACCAGATCCGGTGACCTTTGGGACATGGTTTGACCCCTTATAGGAATGTGCGATCATCATGAAACATTCAGATCACTTACAACTCAATAGCTTCTACCGTCTTGTAACGTTTCAGCCTGATTGGACCTTGTTTTCACACAAATGAACTCAGAATGATGTGAAATTGTGCTTCGTGCAACATAATTCTGGGTGCCATTTAAAAACCATAAGTGCTAATGACTCCATTCCTTTTTGTGGTTGTAGGGGCTGTTGGTTGGAGTACACTAAAACAAACCTGATCTCTCTAGGACATTCAGAAGCCAAGTTATAAGCCCACAAATGTGTAACTGGACTACTTCTTTAAATTGACACCAGATCTGGTGACCTTTGGGACATGGTTTGACCCCCTTAGAAAAGTGCTATCATCATGAAACGTTCAGATCACTTACAACTCAATAGATCCTACCTTCCTGTAACGTTTCAGCCTGATTGGACCTTGTTTTCACACAAATGAACCCAGAATGATGTGAAATTGTGCTTCGTGCAACATAATTCTGGGTGCCATTTAAAAACCATAAGTGCTAATGACTCCATTCCTTTTTGTGGTAATGGGGGCTGTTAATTGGAGTACTGTAAAACAAACCTGAACTCTCTAAGATATTCAGAAGCCAAGTTATAAGCCCACAAATGTGTAAGTGGACTACTTCTTTAAATTGACACCAGATCCGGTGACCTTTGGGACATGGTTTGACCCCCTTAGGAAAGTGCTATCATCATGAAACATTCAGATCACTTACAGCTCAATAGATTC
The DNA here is from genome assembly GCF_043380555.1 of Nothobranchius furzeri. Taxonomy (NCBI): domain Eukaryota; kingdom Metazoa; phylum Chordata; class Actinopteri; order Cyprinodontiformes; family Nothobranchiidae; genus Nothobranchius; species Nothobranchius furzeri. The sequence goes on from NC_091750.1 coordinate 17,135,050, forward strand.
TACCTTCCTGTAACGTTTCAGCCTGATTGGACCTTGTTTTCACACAAATGAACCCAGAATGATGTGAAATTGTGCTTCGTGCAACATAATTCTGGGAGCCATTTAAAAACCATAAGTGCTAATGACTACATTCCTTTTTGTGGTTGTAGGGGCTGTTGATTGGAGTACACTAAAACAAACCTGATCTCTCTAGGACATTCAGAAGCCAAGTTATAAGCCCACAAATGTGTAACTGGACTACTTCTTTAAATTGACACCAGATCCAGTGACCTTTGGGACATGGTTTGACCCCTTATAGGAATGTGCGATCATCATGAAACATTCAGATCACTTACAACTCAATAGATTCTACCTTCTTGTAACGTTTCAGCCTGATTGGACCTTGTTTTCACACAAATGGACCCAGAATGATGTGAAATTGTGCTTCGTGCAACATAATTCTGGGTGCCATTTACAAACCATAAGTGCTAATGACTCCATTCCTTTTTGTGGTTGTAGCGGCTGTTGATTGGAGTACACTAAATTAAACCTGATCTCTCTAGGACATTCAGAAGCCAAGTTATAAGCCCACAAATGTGTAACTGGACAACTTCTTTAAAGTGACACCAGGCCTGGTGACCTTTGGGACATGGTTTTAACCCCTATAGGAATGTGCGATCATCATGAAACGTTCAGATCACTTACAACTCAATAGATTCTACCTTCTTGTAACGTTTCAGCCTGATTGGACCTTGTTTTCACACAAATGGACCCAGAATGATGTGAAATTGTGCTTCGTGCAACATAATTCTGGGTGCCATTTACAAACCATAAGTGCTAATGACTCCATTCCTTTTTGTGAATGTAGGGGCTGTTGATTGGAGTACATTAAAACAGACCTGATCTCTCTAGGACATTCAGAAGCCAAGTTATAAGCCCACAAAGGTGTAACTGGACTACTTCTTTAAAGTGACACCAGGCCCCGGTGACCTTTGGGACATGTTTTGACCCCCTATAGGAATGTGCGATCATCATGAAACGTTCAGATCACTTACAACTCAATAGATTCTACCTTCTTGTAACGTTTCAGCCTGATTGGACCTTGTTTTCACACAAATGACCCCAGAATGATGTGAAATTGTGCTTCGTGCAACATAATTCTGGGTGCCATTTAAAAACAATAAGTGCTAATGACTCCATTCCTTTTTGTGGTAATGGGGGCTGTTAATTGGAGTACTGTAAAACAAACCTGAACTCTCTAAGATATTCAGAAGCCAAGTTATAAGCCCACAAATGTGTAAGTGGACTACTTCTTTAAATTGACACCAGATCCGGTGACCTTTGGGACATGGTTTGACCCCCTTAGGAAAGTGCTATCATCATGAAACATTCAGATCACTTACAGCTCAATAGATTCTACCTTCCTGTAACGTTTCAGCCTGATTGGACCTTGTTTTCACACAAATGAACCCAGAATGATGTGAAATTGTGCTTCGTGCAACATAATTCTGGGAGCCATTTAAAAACCATAAGTGCTAATGACTACATTCCTTTTTGTGGTTGTAGGGGCTGTTGATTGGAGTACACTAAAACAAACCTGATCTCTCTAGGACATTCAGAAGCCAAGTTATAAGCCCACAAATGTGTAACTGGACTACTTCTTTAAATTGACACCAGATCCAGTGACCTTTGGGACATGGTTTTAACCCCTATAGGAATGTGCGATCATCATGAAACGTTCAGATCACTTACAACTCAATAGATTCTACCTTCTTGTAACGTTTCAGCCTGATTGGACCTTGTTTTCACACAAATGGACCCAGAATGATGTGAAATTGTGCTTCGTGCAACATAATTCTGGGTGCCATTTACAAACCATAAGTGCTAATGACTCCATTCCTTTTTGTGAATGTAGGGGCTGTTGATTGGAGTACATTAAAACAGACCTGATCTCTCTAGGACATTCAGAAGCCAAGTTATAAGCCCACAAAGGTGTAACTGGACTACTTCTTTAAAGTGACACCAGGCCCCGGTGACCTTTGGGACATGTTTTGACCCCCTATAGGAATGTGCGATCATCATGAAACGTTCAGATCACTTACAACTCAATAGATTCTACCTTCTTGTAACGTTTCAGCCTGATTGGACCTTGTTTTCACACAAATGACCCCAGAATGATGTGAAATTGTGCTTCGTGCAACATAATTCTGGGTGCCATTTAAAAACAATAAGTGCTAATGACTCCATTCCTTTTTGTGGTTGTAGGGGCTGTTGATTGGAGTACACTAAAACAAACCTGATCTCTCTAGGACATTCAGAAGCCAAGTTATAAGCCCACAAATGTGTAACTGGACTACTTCTTTAAATTGACACCAGATCCGGTGACCTTTGGGACATGGTTTGACCCCCTTAGGAAAGTGCTATCATCATGAAACGTTCAGATCACTTACAACTCAATAGATTCTACCTTCCTGTAACGTTTCAGCCTGATTGGACCTTGTTTTCACACAAATGAACCCAGAAAGATGTGAAATTGTGCTTCGTGCAACATAATTCTGGGTGCCATTTACAAACCATAAGTGCTAATGACTCCATTCCTTTTTGTGGTTGTAGGGGCTGTTGATTGGAGTACACTAAAACAAACCTGATCTCTCTAGGACATTCAGAAGCCAAGTTATAAGCCCACAAATGTGTAACTGGACTACCTCTTTAAATTGACACCAGATCCGGTGACCTTTGGGACATGGTTTGACCCCTTATAGGAATGTGCGATCATCATGAAACATTCAGATCACTTACAACTCAATAGATTCTACCTTCTTGTAACGTTTCAGCCTGATTGGACCTTGTTTTCACACAAATGGACCCAGAATGATGTGAAATTGTGCTTCGTGCAAAAAAATTCTGGGTGCCATTTACAAACCATAAGTGCTAATGACTCCATTCCTTTTTGTGGTTGTAGGGGCTGTTGATTGGAGTACACTAAAACAAACCTGACTTCTCTAGGACATTCAGAAGCCAAGTTATAAGCCCACAAATGTGTAACTGGACTACTTCTTTAAAGTGACACCAGGCCCGGTGACCTTTGGGACATTGTTTGACCCCCTATAGGAATGTGCGATCATCATGAAACGTTCAGATCACTTACAACTCAATAGATTCTACCTTCTTGTAACGTTTCAGCCTGATTGGACCTTGTTTTCACACAAATGAACCCAGAATGATTTGAAATTGTGCTTCGTGCAACATAAATCTGGGTGCCATTTAAAAACCATAAGCGCAAATGACTCCATTCCTTTTTGTGGTTGTAGGGGCTGTTGATTGGAGTACACTAAAACAAACCTGATCTCTCTAGGATATTCAGAAGCCAAGTTATAAGCCCACAAATGTGTAAGTGGACTACTTCTTTAAATTGACACCAGATCCGGTGACCTTTGGGACATGGTTTGACCCCTTATAGGAATGTGCGATCATCATGAAACATTCAGATCACTTACAACTCAATATATTCTACCTTCTTGTAACGTTTCAGCCTGATTGGACCTTGTTTTCACACAAATGGACCCAGAATGATGTGAAATTGTGCTTCGTGCAACATAATTCTGGGTGCCATTTACAAACCATAAGTGCTAATGACTCCATTCCTTTTTGTGGTTGTAGGGGCTGTTGATTGGAGTACACTAAAACAAACCTGATCTCTCTAGGATATTCAGAAGCCAAGTTATAAGCCCACAAATGTGTAAGTGGACTACTTCTTTAAATTGACACCAGATCCGGTGACCTTTGGGACATGGTTTTAACCCCTATAGGAATGTGCGATCATCATGAAACGTTCAGATCACTTACAACTCAATAGATTCTACCTTCTTGTAACGTTTCAGCCTGATTGGACCTTGTTTTCACACAAATGGACCCAGAATGATGTGAAATTGTGCTTCGTGCAACATAATTCTGGGTGCCATTTACAAACCATAAGTGCTAATGACTCCATTCCTTTTTGTGAATGTAGGGGCTGTTGATTGGAGTACATTAAAACAGACCTGATCTCTCTAGGACATTCAGAAGCCAAGTTATAAGCCCACAAAGGTGTAACTGGACTACTTCTTTAAAGTGACACCAGGCCCCGGTGACCTTTGGGACATGTTTTGACCCCCTATAGGAATGTGCGATCATCATGAAACGTTCAGATCACTTACAACTCAATAGATTCTACCTTCTTGTAACGTTTCAGCCTGATTGGACCTTGTTTTCACACAAATGACCCCAGAATGATGTGAAATTGTGCTTCGTGCAACATAATTCTGGGTGCCATTTAAAAACAATAAGTGCTAATGACTCCATTCCTTTTTGTGGTAATGGGGGCTGTTAATTGGAGTACTGTAAAACAAACCTGAACTCTCTAAGATATTCAGAAGCCAAGTTATAAGCCCACAAATGTGTAAGTGGACTACTTCTTTAAATTGACACCAGATCCGGTGACCTTTGGGACATGGTTTGACCCCCTTAGGAAAGTGCTATCATCATGAAACATTCAGATCACTTACAGCTCAATAGATTCTACCTTCCTGTAACGTTTCAGCCTGATTGGACCTTGTTTTCACACAAATGAACCCAGAATGATGTGAAATTGTGCTTCGTGCAACATAATTCTGGGAGCCATTTAAAAACCATAAGTGCTAATGACTACATTCCTTTTTGTGGTTGTAGGGGCTGTTGATTGGAGTACACTAAAACAAACCTGATCTCTCTAGGACATTCAGAAGCCAAGTTATAAGCCCACAAATGTGTAACTGGACTACTTCTTTAAATTGACACCAGATCCAGTGACCTTTGGGACATGGTTTTAACCCCTATAGGAATGTGCGATCATCATGAAACGTTCAGATCACTTACAACTCAATAGATTCTACCTTCTTGTAACGTTTCAGCCTGATTGGACCTTGTTTTCACACAAATGGACCCAGAATGATGTGAAATTGTGCTTCGTGCAACATAATTCTGGGTGCCATTTACAAACCATAAGTGCTAATGACTCCATTCCTTTTTGTGAATGTAGGGGCTGTTGATTGGAGTACATTAAAACAGACCTGATCTCTCTAGGACATTCAGAAGCCAAGTTATAAGCCCACAAAGGTGTAACTGGACTACTTCTTTAAAGTGACACCAGGCCCCGGTGACCTTTGGGACATGTTTTGACCCCCTATAGGAATGTGCGATCATCATGAAACGTTCAGATCACTTACAACTCAATAGATTCTACCTTCTTGTAACGTTTCAGCCTGATTGGACCTTGTTTTCACACAAATGACCCCAGAATGATGTGAAATTGTGCTTCGTGCAACATAATTCTGGGTGCCATTTAAAAACAATAAGTGCTAATGACTCCATTCCTTTTTGTGGTTGTAGGGGCTGTTGATTGGAGTACACTAAAACAAACCTGATCTCTCTAGGACATTCAGAAGCCAAGTTATAAGCCCACAAATGTGTAACTGGACTACTTCTTTAAATTGACACCAGATCCGGTGACCTTTGGGACATGGTTTGACCCCCTTAGGAAAGTGCTATCATCATGAAACGTTCAGATCACTTACAACTCAATAGATTCTACCTTCCTGTAACGTTTCAGCCTGATTGGACCTTGTTTTCACACAAATGAACCCAGAAAGATGTGAAATTGTGCTTCGTGCAACATAATTCTGGGTGCCATTTACAAACCATAAGTGCTAATGACTCCATTCCTTTTTGTGGTTGTAGGGGCTGTTGATTGGAGTACACTAAAACAAACCTGATCTCTCTAGGACATTCAGAAGCCAAGTTATAAGCCCACAAATGTGTAACTGGACTACCTCTTTAAATTGACACCAGATCCGGTGACCTTTGGGACATGGTTTGACCCCTTATAGGAATGTGCGATCATCATGAAACATTCAGATCACTTACAACTCAATAGATTCTACCTTCTTGTAACGTTTCAGCCTGATTGGACCTTGTTTTCACACAAATGGACCCAGAATGATGTGAAATTGTGCTTCGTGCAAAAAAATTCTGGGTGCCATTTACAAACCATAAGTGCTAATGACTCCATTCCTTTTTGTGGTTGTAGGGGCTGTTGATTGGAGTACACTAAAACAAACCTGACTTCTCTAGGACATTCAGAAGCCAAGTTATAAGCCCACAAATGTGTAACTGGACTACTTCTTTAAAGTGACACCAGGCCCGGTGACCTTTGGGACATTGTTTGACCCCCTATAGGAATGTGCGATCATCATGAAACGTTCAGATCACTTACAACTCAATAGATTCTACCTTCTTGTAACGTTTCAGCCTGATTGGACCTTGTTTTCACACAAATGAACCCAGAATGATTTGAAATTGTGCTTCGTGCAACATAAATCTGGGTGCCATTTAAAAACCATAAGCGCAAATGACTCCATTCCTTTTTGTGGTTGTAGGGGCTGTTGATTGGAGTACACTAAAACAAACCTGATCTCTCTAGGATATTCAGAAGCCAAGTTATAAGCCCACAAATGTGTAAGTGGACTACTTCTTTAAATTGACACCAGATCCGGTGACCTTTGGGACATGGTTTGACCCCTTATAGGAATGTGCGATCATCATGAAACATTCAGATCACTTACAACTCAATATATTCTACCTTCTTGTAACGTTTCAGCCTGATTGGACCTTGTTTTCACACAAATGGACCCAGAATGATGTGAAATTGTGCTTCGTGCAACATAATTCTGGGTGCCATTTACAAACCATAAGTGCTAATGACTCCATTCCTTTTTGTGGTTGTAGGGGCTGTTGATTGGAGTACACTAAAACAAACCTGATCTCTCTAGGACATTCAAAAGCCAAGTTATAAGCCCACAAATGTGTAACTGGACTACTTCTTTAAATTGACACCAGATCCGGTGACCTTTGGGACATGGTTTGACCCCTTATAGGAATGTGCGATCATCATGAAACATTCAGATCACTTACAACTCAATATATTCTACCTTCTTGTAACGTTTCAGCCTGATTGGACCTTGTTTTCACACAAATGGACCCAGAATGATGTGAAATTGTGCTTCGTGCAACATAATTCTGGGTGCCATTTACAAACCATAAGTGCTAATGACTCCATTCCTTTTTGTGGTTGTAGGGGCTGTTGATTGGAGTACACTAAAACAAACCTGATCTCTCTAGGACATTCAGAAGCCAAGTTATAAGCCCACAAATGTGTAACTGGACTACTTCTTTAAATTGACACCAGATCCGGTGACCTATGGGACATGGTTTGACCCCTTATAGGAATGTGCGATCATCATGAAACATTCAGATCACTTACAACTCAATAGATTCTACCTTCTTGTAACATTTCAGCCTGATTGGACCTTGTTTTCACACAAATGGACCCAGAATGATGTGAAATTGTGCTTCGTGCAACATAATTCTGGGTGCCATTTACAAACCATAAGTGCTAATGACTCCATTCCTTTTTGTGGGTTTAGCGGCTGTTGATTGGAGTACACTAAAACAAACCTGATCTCTCTAGGACATTCAGAAGCCAAGTTATAAGCCCACAAATGTGTAACTGGACAACTTCTTTAAAGTGACACCAGGCCTGGTGACCTTTGGGACATGGTTTTACCCCCTATAGGAATGTGCGATCATCATGAAACGTTCAGATCACTTACAACTCAATAGATTCTACCTTCTTGTAACGTTTCAGCCTGATTGGACCTTGTTTTCACACAAATGAACTCAGAATGATGTGAAATTGTGCTTCGTGCAACATAATTCTGGGTATCATTTAAAAACCATAAGTGCTAATGACTCCATTCCTTTTTGTGGTTGTAGGGGCTGTTGGTTGGAGTACACTAAAACAAACCTGATCTCTCTAGGACATTCAGAAGCCAAGTAATAAGCCAACAAATGTGTAACTGGACTACTTCTTTAAATTGACACCAGATCTGGTGACCTTTGGGACATGGTTTGACCCCTTTAGAAAAGTGCTATCATCATGAAACGTTCAGATCACTTACAGCTCAATAGATTCTACCTTCCTGTAACGTTTCAGCCTGATTGGACCTTGTTTTCACACAAATGAACCCAGAATGATGTGAAATTGTGCTTCGTGCAACATAATTCTGGGAGCCATTTAAAAACCATAAGTGCTAATGACTACATTCCTTTTTGTGGTTGTAGGGGCTGTTGATTGGAGTACACTAAAACAAACCTGATCTCTCTAGGACATTCAGAAGCCAAGTTATAAGCCCACAAATGTGTAACTGGACTACTTCTTTAAATTGACACCAGATCCAGTGACCTTTGGGACATGGTTTGACCCCTTATAGGAATGTGCGATCATCATGAAACATTCAGATCACTTACAACTCAATAGATTCTACCTTCTTGTAACGTTTCAGCCTGATTGGACCTTGTTTTCACACAAATGGACCCAGAATGATGTGAAATTGTGCTTCGTGCAACATAATTCTGGGTGCCATTTACAAACCATAAGTGCTAATGACTCCATTCCTTTTTGTGGTTGTAGCGGCTGTTGATTGGAGTACACTAAATTAAACCTGATCTCTCTAGGACATTCAGAAGCCAAGTTATAAGCCCACAAATGTGTAACTGGACAACTTCTTTAAAGTGACACCAGGCCTGGTGACCTTTGGGACATGGTTTTAACCCCTATAGGAATGTGCGATCATCATGAAACGTTCAGATCACTTACAACTCAATAGATTCTACCTTCTTGTAACGTTTCAGCCTGATTGGACCTTGTTTTCACACAAATGGACCCAGAATGATGTGAAATTGTGCTTCGTGCAACATAATTCTGGGTGCCATTTACAAACCATAAGTGCTAATGACTCCATTCCTTTTTGTGAATGTAGGGGCTGTTGATTGGAGTACATTAAAACAGACCTGATCTCTCTAGGACATTCAGAAGCCAAGTTATAAGCCCACAAAGGTGTAACTGGACTACTTCTTTAAAGTGACACCAGGCCCCGGTGACCTTTGGGACATGTTTTGACCCCCTATAGGAATGTGCGATCATCATGAAACGTTCAGATCACTTACAACTCAATAGATTCTACCTTCTTGTAACGTTTCAGCCTGATTGGACCTTGTTTTCACACAAATGACCCCAGAATGATGTGAAATTGTGCTTCGTGCAACATAATTCTGGGTGCCATTTAAAAACAATAAGTGCTAATGACTCCATTCCTTTTTGTGGTAATGGGGGCTGATAATTGGAGTACTGTAAAACAAACCTGAACTCTCTAAGATATTCAGAAGCCAAGTTATAAGCCCACAAATGTGTAAGTGGACTACTTCTTTAAATTGACACCAGATCCGGTGACCTTTGGGACATGGTTTGACCCCCTTAGGAAAGTGCTATCATCATGAAACATTCAGATCACTTACAGCTCAATAGATTCTACCTTCCTGTAACGTTTCAGCCTGATTGGACCTTGTTTTCACACAAATGAACCCAGAATGATGTGAAATTGTGCTTCGTGCAACATAATTCTGGGAGCCATTTAAAAACCATAAGTGCTAATGACTACATTCCTTTTTGTGGTTGTAGGGGCTGTTGATTGGAGTACACTAAAACAAACCTGATCTCTCTAGGACATTCAGAAGCCAAGTTATAAGCCCACAAATGTGTAACTGGACTACTTCTTTAAATTGACACCAGATCCAGTGACCTTTGGGACATGGTTTGACCCCTTATAGGAATGTGCGATCATCATGAAACATTCAGATCACTTACAACTCAATAGATTCTACCTTCTTGTAACGTTTCAGCCTGATTGGACCTTGTTTTCACACAAATGGACCCAGAATGATGTGAAATTGTGCTTCGTGCAACATAATTCTGGGTGCCATTTACAAACCATAAGTGCTAATGACTCCATTCCTTTTTGTGGTTGTAGCGGCTGTTGATTGGAGTACACTAAATTAAACCTGATCTCTCTAGGACATTCAGAAGCCAAGTTATAAGCCCACAAATGTGTAACTGGACAACTTCTTTAAAGTGACACCAGGCCTGGTGACCTTTGGGACATGGTTTTAACCCCTATAGGAATGTGCGATCATCATGAAACGTTCAGATCACTTACAACTCAATAGATTCTACCTTCTTGTAACGTTTCAGCCTGATTGGACCTTGTTTTCACACAAATGACCCCAGAATGATGTGAAATTGTGCTTCGTGCAACATAATTCTGGGTGCCATTTAAAAACAATAAGTGCTAATGACTCCATTCCTTTTTGTGGTTGTAGGGGCTGTTGATTGGAGTACACTAAAACAAACCTGATCTCTCTAGGACATTCAGAAGCCAAGTTATAAGCCCACAAATGTGTAACTGGACTACTTCTTTAAATTGACACCAGATCCGGTGACCTTTGGGACATGGTTTGACCCCCTTAGGAAAGTGCTATCATCATGAAACGTTCAGATCACTTACAACTCAATAGATTCTACCTTCCTGTAACGTTTCAGCCTGATTGGACCTTGTTTTCACACAAATGAACCCAGAAAGATGTGAAATTGTGCTTCGTGCAACATAATTCTGGGTGCCATTTACAAACCATAAGTGCTAATGACTCCATTCCTTTTTGTGGTTGTAGGGGCTGTTGATTGGAGTACACTAAAACAAACCTGATCTCTCTAGGACATTCAGAAGCCAAGTTATAAGCCCACAAATGTGTAACTGGACTACCTCTTTAAATTGACACCAGATCCGGTGACCTTTGGGACATGGTTTGACCCCTTATAGGAATGTGCGATCATCATGAAACATTCAGATAACTTACAACTCAATAGATTCTACCTTCTTGTAACGTTTCAGCCTGATTGGACCTTGTTTTCACACAAATGAACCCAGAATGATTTGAAATTGTGCTTCGTGCAACATAAATCTGGGTGCCATTTAAAAACCATAAGCGCAAATGACTCCATTCCTTTTTGTGGTTGTAGGGGCTGTTGATTGGAGTACACTAAAACAAACCTGATCTCTCTAGGATATTCAGAAGCCAAGTTATAAGCCCACAAATGTGTAAGTGGACTACTTCTTTAAATTGACACCAGATCCGGTGACCTTTGGGACATGGTTTGACCCCTTATAGGAATGTGCGATCATCATGAAACATTCAGATCACTTACAACTCAATATATTCTACCTTCTTGTAACGTTTCAGCCTGATTGGACCTTGTTTTCACACAAATGGACCCAGAATGATGTGAAATTGTGCTTCGTGCAACATAATTCTGGGTGCCATTTACAAACCATAAGTGCTAATGACTCCATTCCTTTTTGTGGTTGTAGGGGCTGTTGATTGGAGTACACTAAAACAAACCTGATCTCTCTAGGACATTCAAAAGCCAAGTTATAAGCCCACAAATGTGTAACTGGACTACTTCTTTAAATTGACACCAGATCCGGTGACCTTTGGGACATGGTTTGACCCCTTATAGGAATGTGCGATCATCATGAAACATTCAGATCACTTACAACTCAATATATTCTACCTTCTTGTAACGTTTCAGCCTGATTGGACCTTGTTTTCACACAAATGGACCCAGAATGATGTGAAATTGTGCTTCGTGCAACATAATTCTGGGTGCCATTTACAAACCATAAGTGCTAATGACTCCATTCCTTTTTGTGGTTGTAGGGGCTGTTGATTGGAGTACACTAAAACAAACCTGATCTCTCTAGGACATTCAGAAGCCAAGTTATAAGCCCACAAATGTGTAACTGGACTACTTCTTTAAATTGACACCAGATCCGGTGACCTTTGGGACATGGTTTGACCCCTTATAGGAATGTGCGATCATCATGAAACATTCAGATCACTTACAACTCAATAGATTCTACCTTCTTGTAACATTTCAGCCTGATTGGACCTTGTTTTCACACAAATGGACCCAGAATGATGTGAAATTGTGCTTCGTGCAACATAATTCTGGGTGCCATTTACAAACCATAAGTGCTAATGACTCCATTCCTTTTTGTGGTTGTAGCGGCTGTTGATTGGAGTACACTAAAACAAACCTGATCTCTCTAGGACATTCAGAAGCCAAGTTATAAGCCCACAAATGTGTAACTGGACAACTTCTTTAAAGTGACACCAGGCCTGGTGACCTTTGGGACATGGTTTTACCCCCTATAGGAATGTGCGATCATCATGAAACGTTCAGATCACTTACAACTCAATAGATTCTACCTTCTTGTAACGTTTCAGCCTGATTGGACCTTGTTTTCACACAAATGAACTCAGAATGATGTGAAATTGTGCTTCGTGCAACATAATTCTGGGTATCATTTAAAAACCATAAGTGCTAATGACTCCATTCCTTTTTGTGGTTGTAGGGGCTGTTGGTTGGAGTACACTAAAACAAACCTGATCTCTCTAGGACATTCAGAAGCCAAGTAATAAGCCAACAAATGTGTAACTGGACTACTTCTTTAAATTGACACCAGATCTGGTGACCTTTGGGACATGGTTTGACCCCTTTAGAAAAGTGCTATCATCATGAAACGTTCAGATCACTTACAACTCAATAGATCCTACCTTCCTGTAACGTTTCATCCTGATTGGACCTTGTTTTCACACAAATGAACCCAGAATGATGTGAAATTGTGCTTCGTGCAACATAATTCTGGGTGCCATTTAAAAACCATAAGTGCTAATGACTCCATTCCTTTTTGTGGTAATGGGGGCTGTTAATTGGAGTACTGTAAAACAAACCTGAACTCTCTAGGACATTCAGAAGCCAAGTTATAAGCCCACAAATGTGTAACTGGACTACTTCTTTAAATTGACACCAGATCCGGTGACCTTTGGGACATGGTTTGACCCCTTATAGGAATGTGCGATCATCATGAAACATTCAGATCACTTACAACTCAATAGATTCTACCTTCTTGTAACGTTTCAGCCTGATTGGACCTTGTTTTCACACAAATGGACCCAGAATGATTTGAAATTGTGCTTCGTGCAACATAATTCTGGGTGCCATTTACAAACCATAAGTGCTAATGACTCCATTCCTTTTTGTGGTTGTAGCGGCTGTTGATTGGAGTACACTAAAACAAACCTGATCTCTCTAGGACATCCAGAAGCCAAGTTATAAGCCCACAAATGTGTAACTGGACAACTTCTTTAAAGTGACACCAGGACTGGTGACCTTTGGGACATGGTTTTACCCCCTATAGGAATGTGCGATCATCATGAAACGTTCAGATCACTTACAACTCAATAGATTCTACCTTCTTGTAACGTTTCAGCCTGATTGGACCTTGTTTTCACACAAATGGACCCAGAATGATGTGAAATTGTGCTTCTTGCAACATAATTCTGGGTGCCATTTACAAACCATAAGTGCTAATGACTCCATTCCTTTTTGTGAATGTAGGGGCTGTTGATTGGAGTACATTAAAACAAACTTGATCTCTCTAGGACATTCAGAAGCCAAGTTATAAGCCCACAAAGGTGTAACTGGACTACTTCTTTAAAGTGACACCAGGCCCGGTGACCTTTGGGACATGGTTTGACCCCCTATAGGAATGTGCGATCATCATGAAACGTTCAGATCACTTACAACTCAATAGATTCTACCTTCTTGTAACGTTTCAGCCTGATTAGACCTTGTTTTCACACAAATGAACTCAGAATGATGTGAAATTGTGCTTCGTGCAACGTAATTCTGGGTGCCATTTAAAAACCATAAGTGCTAATGACTCCATTCCTTTTTGTGGTTGCAGGGGCTGTTTGTTGAAGTACAATAAAACAAACCTGATCTCTCTAGGATATTCAGAAGCCAAGTTATAAGCCCACAAATGTGTAACTGGACTACTTCTTTAAATTGACACCAGATCCGGTGACCTTTGGGACATGGTTTGACCCCCTTAGGAAAGTGCTATCATCATGAAAAGTTCAGATCACTTACAACTCAATAGATTCTACCTTCCTGTAACGTTTCAGCCTGATTGGACCTTGTTTTCACACAAATGAACCCAGAATGATGTGAAATTGTGCTTCGTGCAACATAAATCTGGGTGCCATTTAAAAACCATAAGCGCTAATGACTCCATTCCTTTTTGTGGTTGTAGGGGCTGTTGATTGGAGTACACTAAAACAAACCTGATCTCTCTAGGAAATTCAGAAGCCACGTTATAAGCCAACAAATGTGTAACTGGACTACTTCTTTAAATTGACACCAGATCCGGTGACCTTTGGGACATGGTTTGACCCCCTTAGGAAAGTGCTATCATCATGAAACGTTCAGATCACTTACAACTCAATAGATTCTACCTTCCTGTAACGTTTCAGCCTGATTGGACCTTGTTTTCACACAAATGAACTCAGAATGATGTGAAATTGTGCTTCGTGCAACATAATTCTGGGTATCATTTAAAAACCATAAGTGCTAATGACTCCATTCCTTTTTGTGGTTGTAGGGGCTGTTAATTGGAGTACACTAAAACAAACCTGATCTCTCTAGGACATTCAGAAGCCAAGTTATAAGCCCACAAATGTGTAACTGGACAACTTCTTTAAAGTGACACCAGGCCTGGTGACCTTTGGGACATGGTTTTACCCCCTATAGGAATGTGCGATCATCATGAAACGTTCAGATCACTTACAACTCAATAGATTCTACCTTCTTGTAACGTTTCAGCCTGATTGGACCTTGTTTTCACACAAATGGACCCAGAATGATGTGAAATTGTGCTTCGTGCAACATAATTCTGGGTGCCATTTACAAACCATAAGTGCTAATGACTCCATTCCTTTTTCTGAATGTAGGGGCTGTTGATTGGAGTACATTAAAACAAACCTGATCTCTCTAGGACATTCAGAAGCCAAGTTATAAGCCCACAAAGGTGTAACTGGACTACTTCTTTAAAGTGACACCAGGCCCGGTGACCTTTGGGACATGGTTTGACCCCCTATAGGAATGTGCGATCATCATGAAACATTCAGATCACTTACAACTCAATAGATTCTACCTTCTTGTAACGTTTCAGCCTGATTGGACCTTGTTTTCACACAAATGAACCCAGAATGATGTGAAATTGTGCTTCGTGCAACATAATTCTGGGTGCCATTTAAAAACCATAAGTGCTAATGACTCCATTCCTTTTTGTGGTTGCAGGGGCTGTTGGTTGGAGTACACTAAAACAAACCTGATCTCTCTAGGACATTCAGAAGCCAAGTTATAAGCCCACAAATGTGTAACTGGACTACTTCTTTAAATTGACACCAGATCCGGTGACCTTTGGGACATGGTTTGACCCCCTTAGGAAAGTGCTATCATCATGAAACGTTCAGATCACTTACAACTCAATAGATTCTACCTTCTGTAACGTTTCAGCCTTATTGGACCTTGTTTTCACACAAGTGAACCCAGAATGATGTGAAATTGTGCTTCGTGCAACATAATTCTGGGTGCCATTTACAAACCATAAGTGCTATTGACTCCATTCCTTTTTGTGGTTGTAGGGGCTGTTGATTGGAGTACACTAAAACAAACCTGATCTCTCTAGGACATTCAGAAACCAAGTTATAAGCCCACAAATGTGTAAGTGGACTACTTCTTTAAATTGACACCAGATCCGGTGACCTTTGGGACATGGTTTGACCCCCTTAGGAAAGTGCTATCATCATGAAACATTCAGATCCCTTACAGCTCAATAGATTCTACCTTCCTGTAACGTTTCAGCCTGATTGGACCTTGTTTTCACACAAATGAACCCAGAAAGATGTGAAATTGTGCTTCGTGCAACATAATTCTGGGTGCCATTTAATAACTATAAGTGCTAATGACTCCATTCCTTTTTGTGGTTGTAGGGGCTGTTGATTGGAGTACAGTAAAAAAAAAAAACCTGATCTCTCTAGGACATTCAGAAGCCTAGTTATAAGCCCACAAATGTGTAACTGGACTACTTCTTTAAATTGACACCAGATCCGGTGACCTTTGGGAAATGGTTTGACCCCTTATAGGAATGTGCGATCATCTTGAAACATTCAGATCACTTACAACTCAATAGATTCTACCTTCTTGTAACGTTTCAGCCTGATTGGACCTTGTTTTCACACAAATGGACCCAGAATGATGTGAAATTGTGCTTCGTGCAACATAATTATGGGTGCCATTTACAAACCATAAGTGCTAATGACTCCATTCCTTTTTGTGGTTGTAGCGGCTGTTGATTGGAGTACACTAAAACAAACCTGATCTCTCTAGGACATTCAGAAGCCAAGTTATAAGCCCACAAATGTGTAACTTGACAACTTCTTTAAAGTGACACCAGGCCTGGTGACCTTTGGGACATGGTTTTACCCCCTATAGGAATGTGCGATCATCATGAAACGTTCAGATCACTTACAACTCAATAGATTCTACCTTCTTGTAACGTTTCAGCCTGATTGGACCTTGTTTTCACACAAATGGACCCAGAATGATGTGAAATTGTGCTTCGTGCAACATAATTCTGGGTGCCATTTACAAACCATAAGTGCTAATGACTCCATTCCTTTTTCTGATTGTAGGGGCTGTTGATTGGAGTACATTAAAACAAACCTGATCTCTCTAGGACATTCAGAAGCCAAGTTATAAGCCCACAAATGTGTAACTGGACTACTTCTTTAAATTGACACCAGATCCGGTGAGCTTTGGGACATGGTTGACCCCCTTAGGAAAGTGCTATCATCATGAAACGTTCAGATCACTTACAACTCAATAGATTCTACCTTCCTGTAACGTTTCAGCCTGATTGGACCTTGTTTTCACACAAATGAACCCAGAATGATGTGAAATTGTGCTTCGTGCAACATAATTCTGGGTGCCATTTACAAACCATAAGTGCTAATGACTCCATTCCTTTTTGTGGTTGTAGGGGCTGTTGATTGGAGTACACTAAAACAACCCTGATCTCTCTAGGACATTCAGAAGCCAAGTTATAAGCCCACAAATGTGTAACTGGACAACTTCTTTAAAGTGACACCAGGCCTGGTGACCTTTGGGACATGGTTTTAACCCCTATAGGAATGTGCGGTCATCATGAAACATTCAGATCACTTACAACTCAATAGATTCTACCTTCTTGTAACGTTTCAGCCTGATTGGACCTTGTTTTCACACAAATGGACCCAGAATGATGTGAAATTGTGCTTCGTGCAACATAATTCTGGGTGCCATTTACAAACCATAAGTGCTAATGACTCCATTCCTTTTTGTGAATGTAGGGGATGTTTATTGGAGTACATTAAAACAAACCTGATCTCTCTAGGACATTCAGAAGCCAAGTTATAAGCCCACAAAGGTGTAACTGGACTACTTCTTTAAAGTGACACCAGGCCCGGTGACCTTTGGGACATGGTTTGACCCCCTATAGGAATGTGCGATCATCATGAAACGTTCAGATCACTTACAACTCAATAGATTCTACCTTCTTGTAACGTTTCAGCCTGATTGGACCTTGATTTCACACAAATGAACCCAGAATGATGTGAAATTGTGCTTCGTGCAACGTAATTCTGGGTGCCATTTAAAAACCATAAGTGCTAATGACTCCATTCCTTTTTGTGGTTGCAGGGGCTGTTTGTTGAAGTACACTAAAACAAACCTGATCTCTCTAGGATATTCAGAAGCCAAGTTATAAGCCCACAAATGTGTAACTGGACTACTTCTTTAAATTGACACCAGATCCGGTGACCTTTGGGACATGGTTTGACCCCCTTAGGAAAGTGCTATCATCATGAAACGTTCAGATCACTTACAACTCAATAGATTCTACCTTCCTGTAACGTTTCAGCCTGATTGGACCTTGTTTTCACACAAATGAACCCAGAATGATGTGAAATTGTGCTTCGTGCAACATAAATCTGGGTGCCATTTAAAAACCATAAGCGCTAATGACTCCATTCCTTTTTGTGGTTGTAGGGGCTGTTGATTGGAGTACACTAAAACAAACCTGATCTCTCTAGGAAATTCAGAAGCCACGTTATAAGCCAACAAATGTGTAACTGGACTACTTCTTTAAATTGACACCAGATCCGGTGACCTTTGGGACATGGTTTGACCCCCTTAGGAAAGTGCTATCATCATGAAACGTTCAGATCACTTACAACTCAATAGATTCTACCTTCCTGTAACGTTTCAGCCTGATTGGACCTTGTTTTCACACAAATGAACTCAGAATGATGTGAAATTGTGCTTCGTGCAACATAATTCTGGGTATCATTTAAAAACCATAAGTGCTAATGACTCCATTCCTTTTTGTGGTTGTAGGGGCTGTTGGTTGGAGTACACTAAAACAAACCTGATCTCTCTAGGACATTCAGAAGCCAAGTTATAAGCCCACAAATGTGTAACTGGACAACTTCTTTAAAGTGACACCAGGCCTGGTGACCTTTGGGACATGGTTTTACCCCCTATAGGAATGTGCGATCATCATGAAACGTTCAGATCACTTACAACTCAATAGATTCTACCTTCTTGTAACGTTTCAGCCTGATTGGACCTTGTTTTCACACAAATGGACCCAGAATGATGTGAAATTGTGCTTCGTGCAACATAATTCTGGGTGCCATTTACAAACCATAAGTGCTAATGACTCCATTCCTTTTTCTGAATGTAGGGGCTGTTGATTGGAGTACATTAAAACAAACCTGATCTCTCTAGGACATTCAGAAGCCAAGTTATAAGCCCACAAAGGTGTAACTGGACTACTTCTTTAAAGTGACACCAGGCCCGGTGACCTTTGGGACATGGTTTGACCCCCTATAGGAATGTGCGATCATCATGAAACATTCAGATCACTTACAACTCAATAGATTCTACCTTCTTGTAACGTTTCAGCCTGATTGGACCTTGTTTTCACACAAATGAACCCAGAATGATGTGAAATTGTGCTTCGTGCAACATAATTCTGGGTGCCATTTAAAAACCATAAGTGCTAATGACTCCATTCCTTTTTGTGGTTGCAGGGGCTGTTGGTTGGAGTACACTAAAACAAACCTGATCTCTCTAGGACATTCAGAAGCCAAGTTATAAGCCCACAAATGTGTAACTGGACTACTTCTTTAAATTGACACCAGATCCGGTGACCTTTGGGACATGGTTTGACCCCCTTAGGAAAGTGCTATCATCATGAAACGTTCAGATCACTTACAACTCAATAGATTCTACCTTCCTGTAACGTTTCAGCCTGATTGGACCTTGTTTTCACACAAATGGACCCAGAATGATGTGAAATTGTGCTTCGTGCAACATAATTCTGGGTGCCATTTACAAACCATAAGTGCTAATGACTCCATTCCTTTTTGTGGTTGTAGGGGCTGTTGATTGGAGTACACTAAAACAAACCTGATCTCTCTAGGACATTCAGAAGCCAAGTTAAAAGCCCACAAATGTGTAACTGGACTACCTCTTTAAATTGACACCAGATCCGGTGACCTTTGGGACATGGTTTGACCCCTTATAGGAATGTGCGATCATCATGAAACATTCAGATCACTTACAACTCAATAGATTCTACCTTCTTGTAACGTTTCAGCCTGATTGGACCTTGTTTTCACACAAATGGACCCAGAATGATGTGAAATTGTGCTTCGTGCAAAATAATTCTGGGTGCCATTTACAAACCATAAGTGCTAATGACTCCATTCCTTTTTGTGGTTGTAGGGGCTGTTGATTGGAGTACACTAAAACAAACCTGATCTCTCTAGGACATTCAGAAGCCAAGTTATAAGCCCACAAATGTGTAACTGGACTACTTCTTTAAAGTGACACCAGGCCCGGTGACCTTTGGGACATGGTTTGACCCCCTATAGGAATGTGCGATCATCATGAAACGTTCAGATCACTTACAACTCAATAGATTCTACCTTCCTGTAACGTTTCAGCCTGATTGGACCTTGTTTTCACACAAATGAACCCAGAATGATGTGAAATTGTGCTTCGTGCAACATAAATCTGGGTGCCATTTAAAAACCATAAGCGCTAATGACTCCATTCCTTTTTGTGGTTGTAGGGGCTGTTGATTGGAGTACACTAAAACAAACCTGATCTCTCTAGGATATTCAGAAGCCAAGTTATAAGCCCACAAATGTGTAAGTGGACTACTTCTTTAAATTGACACCAGATCCGGTGACCTTTGGGACATGGTTTGACCCCTTATAGGAATGTGCGATCATCATGAAACATTCAGATCACTTACAACTCAATATATTCTACCTTCTTGTAACGTTTCAGCCTGATTGGACCTTGTTTTCACACAAATGGACCCAGAATGATGTGAAATTGTGCTTTGTGCAACATAATTCTGGGTGCCATTTACAAACCATAAGTGCTAATGACTCCATTCCTTTTTGTGGTTGTAGGGGCTGTTGATTGGAGTACACTAAAACAAACCTGATCTCTCTAGGACATTCAGAAGCAGAGTTATAAGCCCACAAATGTGTAACTGGACTACTTCTTTAAAGTGAAACCATGCCTGGTGAGCTTTGGGACATGGTTTTACCCCCTATAGGAATGTGCGATCATCATGAAACGTTCAGATCACTTACAACTCAATAGATTCTACCTTCTTGTAACGGTACAGCCTGATTGGACCTTGTTTTCACACAAATGGACCCAGAATGATGTGAAATTGTGCTTCGTGCAACATAATTCTGGGTGCCATTTACAAACCATAAGTGCTAATGACTCCGTTCCTTTTTGTGATTGTAGGGGCTGTTGATTGGAGTACAGTAAAACAAACCTGATCTCTCTAGGACATTCAGAAGCCAAGTTATAAGCCCACAAATGTGTAACTGGACTACTTCTTTAAATTGACACCAGATCCGGTGACCTTTGGGACATGGTTTGACCCCCTTAGGAAAGTGCTATCATCATGAAATGTTCAGATCACTTACAACTCAAAAGATTCTACCTTCTGTAACGTTTCAGCCTGATTGGACCTTGTTTTCACACAAATGAACCCAGAATGATGTGAAATTGTGCTTCGTGCAACATAATTCTGGGTGCCATTTACAAACCATAAGTGCTATTGACTCCATTCCTTTTTGTGGTTGTAGGGGCTGTTGATTGGAGTACACTAAAACAAACCTGATCTCTCTAGGACATTCAGAAGCCAAGTTATAAGCCCACAAATGTGTAAGTGGACTACTTCTTTAAATTGACACCAGATCCGGTGACCTTTGGGACATGGTTTGACCCCCTTAGGAAAGTGCTATCATCATGAAACATTCAGATCCCTTACAGCTCAATAGATTCTACCTTCCTGTAATGTTTCAGCCTGATTGGACCTTGTTTTCACACAAATGAACCCAGAATGATGTGAAATTGTGCTTCGTGCAACATAATTCTGGGTGCCATTTAAAAACCATAAGTGCTAATGACTCCATTCCTTTTTGTGGTTGTAGGGGCTGTTGATTGGAGTACAGTAAAAAAAACCTGATCTCTCTAGGACATTCAGAAGCCTAGTTATAAGCCCACAAATGTGTAACTGGACTACTTCTTTAAATTGACACCAGATCCGGTGACCTTTGGGAAATGGTTTGACCCCTTATAGGAATGTGCGATCATCTTGAAACATTCAGATCACTTACAACTCAATAGATTCTACCTTCTTGTAACGTTTCAGCCTGATTGGACCTTGTTTTCACACAAATGGACCCAGAATGATGTGAAATTGTGCTTCGTGCAACATAATTCTGGGTGCCATTTACAAACCATAAGTGCTAATGACTCCATTCCTTTTTGTGGTTGTAGGGGCTGTTGATTGGAGTACACTAAAACAAACCTGATCTCTCTAGGACATTCAGAAGCCAAGTTATAAGCCCACAAATGTGTAACTTGACAACTTCTTTAAAGTGACACCAGGCCTGGTGACCTTTGGGACATGGTTTTACCCCCTATAGGAATGTGCGATCATCATGAAATGTTCAGATCACTTACAACTCAATAGATTCTACCTTCTTGTAACATTTCAGCCTGATTGGACCTTGTTTTCACACAAATGGACCCAGAATGATGTGAAATTGTTCTTCGTGCAACATAATTCTGGGTGCCATTTACAAACCATAAGTGCTAATGACTCCATTCCTTTTTCTGAATGTAGGGGCTGTTGATTGGAGTACATTAAAACAAACCTGATCTCTCTAGGACATTCAGAAGCCAAGTTATAAGCCCACAAATGTGTAACTGGACTACTTCTTTAAATTGACACCAGATCCGGTGACCTTTGGGACATGGTTTGACCCCTTATAGGAAAGTGCTATCATCATGAAACGTTCAGATCACTTACAACTCAATAGATTCTACCTTCCTGTAACGTTTCAGCCTGATTGGACCTTGTTTTCACACAAATGAACCCAGAATGATGTGAAATTGTGCTTCGTGCAACATAATTCTGGGTGCCATTTACAAACCATAAGTGCTAATGACTCCATTCCTTTTTGTGGTTGTAGGGGCTGTTGATTGGAGTACACTAAAACAAACCTGATCTCTCTAGGACATTCAGAAGCCAAGTTATAAGCCCACAAATGTGTAACTGGACAACTTCTTTAAAGTGACACCAGGATTGGTGACCTTTGGGACATGGTTTTAACCCCTATAGGAATGTGCGGTCATCATGAAACATTCAGATCACTTACAACTCAATAGATTCTACCTTCTTGTAACGTTTCAGCCTGATTGGACCTTGTTTTCACACAAATGGACCCAGAATGATGTGAAATTGTGCTTCGTGCAACACAATTCTGGGTGCCATTTACAAACCATAAGTGCTAATGACTCCATTCCTTTTTGTGAATGTAGGGGATGTTTATTGGAGTACATTAAAACAAACCTGATCTCTCTAGGACATTCAGAAGCCAAGTTATAAGCCCACAAAGGTGTAACTGGACTACTTCTTTAAAGTGACACCAGGCCCGGTGACCTTTGGGACATGGTTTGACCCTCTATAGGAATGTGCGATCATCATGAAACGTTCAGATCACTTACAACTCAATAGATTCTACCTTCTTGTAACGTTTCAGCCTGATTGGACCTTGTTTTCACACAAATGAACCCAGAATGATGTGAAATTGTGCTTCGTGCAACGTAATTCTGGGTGCCATTTAAAAACCATAAGTGCTAATGACTCCATTCCTTTTTGTGGTTGCAGGGGCTGTTTATTGAAGTACACTTAAACAAACCTGATCTCTCTAGGATATTCAGAAGCCAAGTTATAAGCCCACAAATGTGTAACTGGACTACTTCTTTAAATTGACACCAGATCCGGTGACCTTTGGGACATGGTTTGACCCCCTTAGGAAAGTGCTATCATCATGAAACGTTCAGACCA
Source organism: Nothobranchius furzeri (assembly GCF_043380555.1). NCBI lineage: Eukaryota > Metazoa > Chordata > Actinopteri > Cyprinodontiformes > Nothobranchiidae > Nothobranchius > Nothobranchius furzeri. The sequence continues at coordinate 17,158,401 of NC_091750.1, forward strand.
CTTACAACTCAATAGATTCTACCTTCCTGTAACATTTCAGCCTGATTGGACCTTGTTTTCACACAAATGAACCCAGAATGATGTGAAATTGTGCTTCGTGCAACATAAATCTGGGTGCCATTTAAAAACCATAAGCGCTAATGACTCCATTCCTTTTTGTGTTTGTAGGGGCTGTTGATTGGAGTACACTAAAACAAACCTGATCTCTCTAGGATATTCAGAAGCCAAGTTATAAGCCCACAAATGTGTAAGTGGACTACTTCTTTAAATTGACACCAGATCCGGTGACCTTTGGGACATGGTTTGACCCCTTATAGGAATGTGCGATCATCATGAAACATTCAGATCACTTACAACTCAATATATTCTACCTTCTTGTAACGTTTCAGCCTGATTGGACCTTGTTTTCACACAAATGGACCCAGAATGATGTGAAATTGTGCTTCGTGCAACATAATTCTGGGTGCCATTTACAAACCATAAGTGCTAATGACTCCATTCCTTTTTGTGGTTGTAGGGGCTGTTGATTGGAGTACACTAAAACAAACCTGATCTCTCTAGGACATTCAGAAGCCAAGTTATAAGCCCACAAATGTGTAACTGGACAACTTCTTTAAAGTGAAACCATGCCTGGTGAGCTTTGGGACATGGTTTTACCCCCTATAGGAATGTGCGATCATCATGAAGCGTTCAGATCACTTACAACTCAATAGATTCTACCTTCTTGTAACGGTACAGCCTGATTGGACCTTGTTTTCACACAAATGGACCCAGAATGATGTGAAATTGTGCTTCGTGCAACATAATTCTGGGTAACATTTACAAACCATAAGTGCTAATGACTCCATTCCTTTTTGTGATTGTAGGGGCTGTTGATTGGAGTACAGTAAAACAAACCTGATCTCTCTAGGACATTCAGAAGCCAAGTTATAAGCCCACAAATGTGTAACTGGACTACTTCTTTAAATTGACACCAGATCTGGTGACCTTTGGGACATGGTTTGACCCCCTTAGGAAAGTGTTATCATCATGAAACGTTCAGATCACTTACAACTCAATAGATTCTACCTTCCTGTAACGTTTCAGCCTGATTGGACCTTGTTTTCACACAAATGAACCCAGAATGATGTGAAATTGTGCTTCGTGCAACGTAATTCTGGGTGCCATTTACAAACCATAAGTGCTATTGACTCCATTCCTTTTTGTGGTTGTAGGGGCTGTTGATTGGAGTACACTAAAACAAACCTGATCTCTCTAGGACATTCAGAAACCAAGTTATAAGCCCACAAATGTGTAACTGGACTACCTCTTTAAATTGACACCAGATCCGGTGACCTTTGGGACATGGTTTGACCCCTTATAGGAATGTGCGATCATCTTGAAACATTCAGATCACTTACAACTCAATAGATTCTACCTTCTTGTAACGTTTCAGCCTGATTGGACCTTGTTTTCACACAAATGGACCCAGAATGATGTGAAATTGTGCTTCGTGCAACATAATTCTGGGTGCCATTTACAAACCATAAGTGCTAATGACTCCATTCCTTTTTCTGAATGTAGGGGCTGTTGATTGGAGTACATTAAAACAAACCTGATCTCTCTAGGACATTCAGAAGCCAAGTTATAAGCCCACAAAGGTGTAACTGGACTACTTCTTTAAAGTGACACCAGGCCCGGTGACCTTTGGGACATGATTTGACCCCCTATAGGAATGTGCAATCATCATTAAACGTTCAGATCACTTACAACTCAGTAGATTCTACCTTCTTGTAACGTTTCAGCCTGATTGGACCTTGTTTCACACAAATGAACTCAGAATGATGTGAAATTGTGCTTCGTGCAACATAATTCTGGGTGCCATTTAAAAACCATAAGTGCTAATGACTCCATTCCTTTTTGTGGTTGTAGGGGCTGTTAGTTGGAGTACACTAAAACAAACCTGATCTCTCTAGGACATTCAGAAGCCAAGTTATAAGCCCACAAATGTGTAACTGGACTACTTCTTTAAATTGACACCAGATCCGGTGACCTTTGGGACATGGTTGACCCCCTTAGGAAAGTGCTATCATCATGAAACGTTCAGATCACTTACAACTCAATAGATTCTACCTTCCTGTAACGTTTCAGCCTGATTGGACCTTGTTTTCACACAAATGAACCCAGAATGATGTGAAATTGTGCTTCGTGCAACATAATTCTGGGTGCCATTTACAAACCATAAGTGCTAATGACTCCATTCCTTTTTGTGGTTGTAGGGGCTGTTGATTGGAGTACACTAAAACAAACCTGATCTCTCTAGGACATTCAGAAGCCAAGTTATAAGCCCACAAATGTGTAACTGGACTACTTCTTTAAAGTGACACCAGGCCCGGTGACCTTTGGGACATTGTTTGACCCCCTATAGGAATGTGCGATCATCATGAAACGTTCAGATCACTTACAACTCAATAGATTCTACCTTCCTGTAACGTTTCAGCCTGATTGGACCTTGTTTTCACACAAATGAACCCAGAATGATGTGAAATTGTGCTTTGTGCAACATATTTCTGGGTGCCATTTAAAAACCATAAGTGCTAATGACTCCATTCCTTTTTTGTGGTTGTAGGGGCTGTTGATTGGAGTACATTAAAATAAACCTGATCTCTCTAGGATATTCAGAAGCCAAGTTATAAGCTCACAAAGTTGTAACTGGACTACTTCTTTAAAGTGACACCAGGCCCGGTGACCTATGGGACATGGTTTGACCCCCTATAGGAATGTTCGATCATCATGAAACGTTCAGATCACTTACAACTCAATAGATTCTACCTTCTTGTAACGTTTCAGCCTGATTGGACCTTGTTTTCACACAAATGAACCCAGAATGATGTGAAATTGTGCTTCGTGCAACATAATTCTGGGTGCCATTTACAAACCATAAGTGCTATTGACTCCATTCCTTTTTGTGGTTGTAGGGGCTGTTGATTGGAGTACACTAAAACAAACCTGATCTCTCTAGGACATTCAGAAACCAAGTTATAAGCCCACAAATGTGTAACTGGACTACCTCTTTAAATTGACACCAGATCCGGTGACCTTTGGGACATGGTTTGACCCCTTATAGGAATGTGCGATCATCTTGAAACATTCAGATCACTTACAACTCAATAGATTCTACCTTCTTGTAACGTTTCAGCCTGATTGGACCTTGTTTTCACACAAATGGACCCAGAATGATGTGAAATTGTGCTTCGTGCAACATAATTCTGGGTGCCATTTACAAACCATAAGTGCTAATGACTCCATTCCTTTTTCTGAATGTAGGGGCTGTTGATTGGAGTACATTAAAACAAACCTGATCTCTCTAGGACATTCAGAAGCCAAGTTATAAGCCCACAAAGGTGTAACTGGACTACTTCTTTAAAGTGACACCAGGCCCGGTGACCTTTGGGACATGATTTGACCCCCTATAGGAATGTGCAATCATCATGAAACGTTCAGATCACTTACAACTCAATAGATTCTACCTTCCTGTAACGTTTCAGCCTGATTGGACCTTGTTTTCACACAAATGAACCCAGAATGATGTGAAATTGTGCTTTGTGCAACATAATTCTGGGTGCCATTTACAAACCATAAGTGCTAATGACTCCATTCCTTTTTGTGGTTGTAGGGGCTGTTGATTGGAGTACACTAAAACAAACCTGATCTCTCTAGGACATTCAGAAGCCAAGTTATAAGCCCACAAATGTGTAACTGGACTACTTCTTTAAAGTGACACCAGGCCCGGTGACCTTTGGGACATTGTTTGACCCCCTATAGGAATGTGCGATCATCATGAAACGTTCAGATCACTTACAACTTAATAGATTCTACCTTCCTGTAACGTTTCAGCCTGATTGGACCTTGATTTCACACAAATGAACCCAGAATGATGTGAAATTGTGCTTTGTGCAACATAATTCTGGGTGCCATTTAAAAACCATAAGTGCTAATGACTCCATTCCTTTTTTGTGGTTGTAGGGGCTGTTGATTGGAGTACATTAAAACAAACCTGATCTCTCTAGGATATTCAGAAGCCAAGTTATAAGCTCACAAAGTTGTAACTGGACTACTTCTTTAAAGTGACACCAGGCCCGGTGACCTATGGGACATGGTTTGACCCCCTATAGGAATGTGCGATCATCATGAAACGTTCAGATCACTTACAACTCAATAGATTCTACCTTCTTGTAACGTTTCAGCCTGATTGGACCTTGTTTTCACACAAATGAACCCAGAATGATGTGAAATTGTGCTTTGTGCAACATAATTCTGGGTGCCATTTAAAAACCATAAGCGCTAATGACTCCATTCCTTTTTGTGGTTGTAGGGGCTGTTGATTGGAGTACACTAAAACAAACCTGATCTCTCTAGGATATTCAGAAGCCAAGTTATAAGCCCACAAATGTGTAAGTGGACTACTTCTTTAAATTGACACCAGATCCGGTGACCTTTGGGACATGGTTTGACCCCCTTAGGAAAGTGCTATCATCATGAAACGTTCAGATCACTTTCAGCTCAATAGATTCTACCTTCCTGTAACGTTTCAGCCTGATTGGACCTTGTTTTCACACAAATGAACCCAGAATGATGTGAAATTGTGCTTCGTGCAACATAATTCTGGGTGCCATTTAAAAACCATAAGTGCTAATGACTCCATTCCTTTTTGTGGTTGTAGGGGCTGTTGATTGGAGTACACTAAAACAAACCTGATCTCTCTAGGACATTCAGAAGCCAAGTTATAAGCCCACAAATGTGTAACTGGACTACTTTAAATTGACACCAGATCCGGTGACCTTTGGGACATGGTTTGACCCGCTTAGTTAAGTGCTATCATCATGAAACATTCAGATCACTTGCAACTCAATAGATTCTACCTTCTTGTAACGTTTCAGCCTGATTGGACCTTGTTTTCACACAAATGGACCCAGAATGATGTGAAATTGTGCTTCGTGCAACATAATTCTGGGTGCCATTTAAAAACCATAAGTGCTAATGACTCCATTCCTATTTGGGGTAATGGGGGCTGTTGATCGGAGTACTCTAAAACAAACCTGACCTCTCTAGGATATTCAGAAGCCAAGTTATAAGCCCACAAATGTGTAAGTGGACTACTTCTTTAAATTGACACCAGATCCGGTGACCTTTGGGACATGGTTTGACCCGCTTAGTTAAGTGCTATCATCATGAAACATTCAGATCACTTACAACTCAATAGATTCTACCTTCTTGTAACGTTTCAGCCTGATTGGACCTTGTTTTCACACAAATGGACCCAGAATGATGTGAAATTGTGCTTCGTGCAACATAATTCTGGGTGCCATTTACAAACCATAAGTGCTAATGACTCCATTCCTTTTTGTGGTTGTAGGGACTGTTGATTGGAGTACACTAAAACAAACCTGATTTCTCTAGGACATTCAGAAGCCAAGTTATAAGCCCACAAATGTGTAACTGGACAACTTCTTTAAAGTGACACCAGGCCTGGTGACCTTTGGGACATGGTTTTACCCCCTATAGGAATGTGTGATCATCATGAAATGTTCAGATCACTTACAACTCAATAGATTCTACCTTCTTGTAACGGTACAGCCTGATTGGACCTTGTTTTCACACAAATGGACCCAGAATGATGTGAAATTGTGCTTCGTGCAACATAATTCTGGGTGCTATTTACAAACCATAAGTGCTAATGACTCCATTCCTTTTTGTGGTTGTAGGGGCTGTTGATTGGAGTACACTAAAACAAACCTGATCTCTCTAGGACATTCAGAAGCCAAGTTATAAGCCCACAAATGTGTAAATGGACTACTTCTTTAAAGTGACACCAGGCCTGGTGACCTTTGGGACATGGTTTGACCCCCTATAGGAATGTGCGATCATCATGAAACGTTCAGATCACTTACAACTCAATAGAGTCTACCTTCCTGTAACGTTTCAGCCTGATTGGACCTTGTTTTCACACGAATGAACCCAGAATGATGTGAAATTGTGCTTCGTGCAACATAATTCTGGGTGCCATTTAAAAACCATAAGTGCTAATGACTCCATTCCTTTTTGTGGTTGTAGGGGCTGTTGATTGGCGTACATTAAAACAAACCTGATCTCTCTAGGACATTCAGAAGCCAAGTTATAAGCCCACAAATGTGTAACTGGACTACTTCTTTAAATTGACACCAGATCCGGTGATGTTTGGGACATGGTTTGACCCCCTTAGGAATGTGCGATCATCATGAAACGTTCAGATCACTTACAACTCAATAGATTCTACCTTCCTGTAATGCTTCAGCCTGATTGGACCTTGTTTTCACACAAATGAACCCAGAATGATGTGAAATTGTGCTTCGTGCAACATAATTCTGGGTGCCATTTAAAAACCATAAGCGCTAATGACTTCATTCCTTTTTGTGGTTGTAGGGGCTGTTGATTGGAGTACACTAAAACAAACCTGATCTCTCTAGACAATTCAGAAGCCAGGTTATAAGCCCACAAATGTGTAACTGGACTACTTCTTTAAATTGACACCAGATCCGGTGATCTTTGGGACATGGTTTGACCCCCTATAGGAATGTGTGATCATCATGAAACGTTCAGATTACTTACAACTCAATAGATTCTACCTTCCTGTAATGTTTCTGCCTGATTGGACCTTGTTTTCACACAAATGAACCCAGAATGATGTGAAATTGTGCTTCGTGCAACATAACTCTGGGTGCCATTTACAAACCATAAGTGCTAATGACTCCATTCCTTTTTGTGGTTGTAGGGGCTGTTGATTGGAGTACACTAAAACAAACCTTATCTCTCTAGGACATTCAGAAGCCAAGTTATAAGCCCACAAATGTGTAACTGGACTACTTCTTTAAAGTGACACCAGGCCCGGTGACCTTTGGGACATTGTTTGACCCCCTATAGGAATGTGCGATCATCATGAAACGTTCAGATCACTTACAACTCAATAGATTCTACCTTCCTGTAACGTTTCAGCCTGATTGGACCTTGTTTTCACACAAATGAACCCAGAATGATGTGAAATTGTGCTTTGTGCAACATAATTCTGGGTGCCATTTAAAAACCATAAGTGCTAATGACTCCATTCCTTTTTTGTGGTTGTAGGGGCTGTTGATTGGAGTACATTAAAACAAACCTGATCTCTCTAGGATATTCAGAAGCCAAGTTATAAGCTCACAAAGTTGTAACTGGACTACTTCTTTAAAGTGACACCAGGCCCGGTGACCTATGGGACATGGTTTGACCCCCTATAGGAATGTGCGATCATCATGAAACGTTCAGATCACTTACAACTCAATAGATTCTACCTTCTTGTAACGTTTCAGCCTGATTGGACCTTGTTTTCACATAAATGAACCCAGAATGATGTGAAATTGTGCTTTGTGCAACATAATTCTGGGTGCCATTTAAAAACCATAAGCGCTAATGACTCCATTCCTTTTTGTGGTTGTAGGGGCTGTTGATTGGAGTACACTAAAACAAACCTGATCTCTCTAGGATATTCAGAAGCCAAGTTATAAGCCCACAAATGTGTAAGTGGACTACTTCTTTAAATTGACACCAGATCCGGTGACCTTTGGGACATGGTTTGACCCCCTTAGGAAAGTGCTATCATCATGAAACGTTCAGATCACTTTCAGCTCAATAGATTCTACCTTCCTGTAACGTTTCAGCCTGATTGGACCTTGTTTTCACACAAATGAACCCAGAATGATGTGAAATTGTGCTTCGTGCAACATAATTCTGGGTGCCATTTAAAAACCATAAGTGCTAATGACTCCATTCCTTTTTGTGGTTGTAGGGGCTGTTGATTGGAGTACACTAAAACAAACCTGATCTCTCTAGGACATTCAGAAGCCAAGTTATAAGCCCACAAATGTGTAACTGGACTACTTCTTTAAATTGACACCAGATCCGGTGACCTTTGGGACATGGTTTGACCCGCTTAGTTAAGTGCTATCATCATGAAACATTCAGATCACTTACAACTCAATAGATTCTACCTTCTTGTAACGTTTCAGCCTGATTGGACCTTGTTTTCACACAAATGGACCCAGAATGATGTGAAATTGTGCTTCGTGCAACATAATTCTGGGTGCCATTTAAAAACCATAAGTGCTAATGACTCCATTCCTATTTGGGGTAATGGGGGCTGTTGATCGGAGTACTCTAAAACAAACCTGACCTCTCTAGGATATTCAGAAGCCAAGTTATAATCCCACAAATGTGTAAGTGGACTACTTCTTTAAATTGACACCAGATCCGGTGACCTTTGGGACATGGTTTGACCCGCTTAGTTAAGTGCTATCATCATGAAACATTCAGATCACTTACAACTCAATAGATTCTACCTTCTTGTAACGTTTCAGCCTGATTGGACCTTGTTTTCACACAAATGGACCCAGAATGATGTGAAATTGTGCTTCGTGCAACATAATTCTGGGTGCCATTTACAAACCATAAGTGCTAATGACTCCATTCCTTTTTGTGGTTGTAGGGACTGTTGATTGGAGTACACTAAAACAAACCTGATTTCTCTAGGACATTCAGAAGCCAAGTTATAAGCCCACAAATGTGTAACTGGACAACTTCTTTAAAGTGACACCAGGCCTGGTGACCTTTGGGACATGGTTTTACCCCCTATAGGAATGTGTGATCATCATGAAATGTTCAGATCACTTACAACTCAATAGATTCTACCTTCTTGTAACGGTACAGCCTGATTGGACCTTGTTTTCACACAAATGGACCCAGAATGATGTGAAATTGTGCTTCGTGCAACATAATTCTGGGTGCTATTTACAAACCATAAGTGCTAATGACTCCATTCCTTTTTGTGGTTGTAGGGGCTGTTGATTGGAGTACACTAAAACAAACCTGATCTCTCTAGGACATTCAGAAGCCAAGTTATAAGCCCACAAATGTGTAAATGGACTACTTCTTTAAAGTGACACCAGGCCTGGTGACCTTTGGGACATGGTTTGACCCCCTATAGGAATGTGTGATCATCATGAAATGTTCAGATCACTTACAACTCAATAGAGTCTACCTTCCTGTAACGTTTCAGCCTGATTGGACCTTGTTTTCACACAAATGAACCCAGAATGATGTGAAATTGTGCTTCGTGCAACATAATTCTGGGTGCCATTTAAAAACCATAAGTGCTAATGACTCCATTCCTTTTTGTGGTTGTAGGGGCTGTTGATTGGCATACATTAAAACAAACCTGATCTCTCTAGGACATTCAGAAGCCAAGTTATAAGCCCACAAATGTGTAACTGGACTACTTCTTTAAATTGACACCAGATCCGGTGATGTTTGGGACATGGTTTGACCCCCTTAGGAATGTGCGATCATCATGAAACGTTCAGATCACTTACAACTCAATAGATTCTACCTTCCTGTAATGCTTCAGCCTGATTGGACCTTGTTTTCACACAAATGAACCCAGAATGATGTGAAATTGTGCTTCGTGCAACATAATTCTGGGTGCCATTTAAAAACCATAAGCGCTAATGACTTCATTCCTTTTTGTGGTTGTAGGGGCTGTTGATTGGAGTACACTAAAACAAACCTGATCTCTCTAGACAATTCAGAAGCCAGGTTATAAGCCCACAAATGTGTAACTGGACTACTTCTTTAAATTGACACCAGATCCGGTGATCTTTGGGACATGGTTTGACCCCCTATAGGAATGTGTGATCATCATGAAACGTTCAGATTACTTACAACTCAATAGATTCTACCTTCCTGTAATGTTTCTGCCTGATTGGACCTTGTTTTCACACAAATGAACCCAGAATGATGTGAAATTGTGCTTCGTGCAACATAACTCTGGGTGCCATTTACAAACCATAAGTGCTAATGACTCCATTCCTTTTTGTGGTTGTAGGGGCTGTTGATTGGAGTACACTAAAACAAACCTGATCTCTCTAGGACATTCAGAAGCCAAGTTATAAGCCCACAAATGTGTAACTGGACTACTTCTTTAAATTGACACCAGATCCGGTGACCTTTGGGACATGGTTTGACCCCTTATAGGAATGTGCGATCATCATGAAACATTCAGATGACTTACAACTCAATAGATTCTACCTTCTTGTAACATTTCAGCCTGATTGGACCTTGTTTTCACGCAAATGGACCCAGAATGATGTGAAATTGTGCTTCGTGCAACATAATTCTGGGTGCCATTTAAAAACCATAAGTGCTAATGACTCCATTCCTTTTTGTGGTTGTAGGGGCTGTTGATTGGAGTACACTAAAACAAACCTGATCTCTCTAGGACATTCAGAAGCCAAGTTATAAGCCCACAAATGTGTAACTGGACTACTTTAAATTGACACCAGATCCGGTGACCTTTGGGACATGGTTTGACCCCCTTAGGAAAGTGCTATCATCATGAAACGTTCAGATCACTTACAACTCAATAGATGCTACCTTCCTGTAACGTTTCAGCCTGATTGGACCTTGTTTTCACACAAATGAACCCAGAATGATGTGAAATTGTGCTTCGTGCAACATAATTCTGGGTGCCATTTAAAAACCATAAGTGCTAATGACTCCATTCCTTTTTGTGGTAATGGGGGCTGTTGATTGGAGTACTCTAAAACAAACCTGACCTCTCTAGGATATTCAGAAGCCAAGTTATAATCCTACAAATGTGTAACTGGACTACTTCTTTAAAGTGACACCAGGCCCGGTGACCTTTGGGACATGGTTTGACCCCCTATAGGAATGTGCGATCATCATGAAACGTTCAGATCACTTACAGCTCAATAGATTCTACCTTCTTGTAACGTTTCAGCCTGATTGGACCTTGTTTTCACACAAATGGACCCAGAATGATGTGAAATTGTGCTTCGTGCAACATAATTCTGGGTGCCATTTACAAACCATAAGTGCTAATTACTCAATTCCTTTTTGTGGTTGTAGGGGCTGTTGATTGGAGTACACTAAAACAAACCTGATCTCTCTAGGACATTCAGAAGCCAAGTTATAAGCCCACAAATGTGTAACTGGACTACCTCTTTAAATTGACACCAGATCCGGTGACCTTTGGGACATGGTTTGACCCCCTATAGGAATGTGCGATCATCATGAAACGTTCAGATCACTTACAACTCAATAGAGTCTACCTTCCTGTAACGTTTCAGCCTGATTGGACCTTGTTTTCACACAAATGAACCCAGAATGATGTGAAATTGTGCTTCGTGCAACATAATTCTGGGTGCCATTTAAAAACCATAAGTGCTAATGACTCCATTCCTTTTTGTGGTTGTAGGGGCTGTTGATTGGAGTACATTAAAACAAACCTGATCTCTCTAGGACATTCAGAAGCCAAGTTATAAGCCCACAAATGTGTAACTGGACTACTTCTTTAATTTGACACCAGATCCGGTGATATTTGGGACATGGTTTGACCCCCTTAGGAATGTGCGATCATCATGAAACGTTCAGATCACTTACAACTCAATAGATTCTACCTTCCTGTAATGCTTCAGCCTGATTGGACCTTGTTTTCACACAAATGAACCCAGAATGATGTGAAATTGTGCTTCGTGCAACATAATTCTGGGTGCCATTTAGAAACCATAAGCGCTAATGACTTCATTCCTTTTTGTGGTTGTAGGGGCTGTTGATTGGAGTACACTAAAACAAACCTGATCTCTCTAGACAATTCAGAAGCCAGGTTATAAGCCCACAAATGTGTAACTGGACTACTTCTTTAAATTGACACCAGATCCGGTGATCTTTGGGACATGGTTTGACCCCCTTAGGAAAGTGCTATCATCATGAAACGTTCAGATCACTTACAACTCAATAGATTCTACCTTCCTGTAACGTTTCTGCCTGATTGGACCTTGTTTTCACACAAATGAACCCAGAATGATGTGAAATTGTGCTTCGTGCAACATAACTCTGGGTGCCATTTACAAACCATAAGTGCTAATGACTCCATTCCTTTTTGTGGTTGTAGGGGCTGTTGATTGGAGTACACTAAAACAAACCTGATCTCTCTAGGACATTCAGAAGCCAAGTTATAAGCCCACAAATGTGTAACTGGACTACTTCTTTAAATTGACACCAGATCCGGTGACCTTTGGGACATGGTTTGACCCCTTATAGGAATGTGCGATCATCATGAAACATTCAGATGACTTACAACTCAATAGATTCTACCTTCTTGTAACGTTTCAGCCTGATTGGACCTTGTTTTCACGCAAATCGACCCAGAATGATGTGAAATTGTGCTTCGTGCAACATAATTCTGGGTGCCATTTACAAACCATAAGTGCTAATGACTCCATTCCTTTTTGTGGTTGTAGGGGCTGTTGATCGGAGTACACTAAAACAAACCTGACCTCTCTCGGACATTCAGAAGCCAAGTTATAAGCCCACAAATGTGTAACTGGACTACTTCTTTAAATTGACACCAGATCCAGTGACCTTTGGGACATGGTTTGACCCCCTTAGGAAAGTGCTATCACCATGAAACGTTCAGATGACTTACAACTCAATAGATTCTACCTTCCTGTAACGTTTCAGCCTGATTGGACCTTGTTTTCACACAAATAAACCCAGAATGATGTAAAATTGTGCTTTGTGCAACATAATTCTGGGTGCCATTTAAAAACCATAAGTGCTAATGACTCCATTCCTTTTTGAGGTAATAGGGGCTGTTAATTGGAGTACTCTAAAACAATTTTGACCTCTCTAGGATATTCAGAAGCCAAGTTATAAGCACACAAATGTTTAACTGGACTACTTCTTTAAAGTGACACCAGAGCCGGTGACCTTTGGGACATGGTTTGACCCCTATAGGAATATGCGATCATCATGAAACGTTCAGATCACTTACAACTCAATAGATTCTACCTTCTTGTAACGTTTCAGCCTGATTGCACCTTGTTTTCACACAAATGGACCCAGAATGATGTGAAATTGTGCTTCGTGCAACATAATTCTTGGTGCCATTTACAAACCATAAGTGCTAATGACTCCATTCATTTTTGTGGTTGTAGGGGCTGTTGATTGGAGTACACTAAAACAAACCTGACCTCTCTAGGACATTCAGAAGCCAAGTTATAAACCACAAAGGTGTAACTGGACTACTTCTTTAAAGTGACACCAGGCCCGGTGACCTTTGGGACATGGTTTGACCCCCTATAGGAATGTGCGATCATCATGAAACGTTCAGATCACTTACAACTCAATAGATTCTACCTTCTTGTAACGTTTCAGCCTGATTGGACCTTGTTTTCACACAAATGGACCCAGAATGATGTGAAATTGTGCTTCGTGCAACATAATTCTGGGTGCCATTTACAAACCATAAGTGGTAATGACTACATTCTTTTTTGTGGGTGTATGGGCTGTTGATTGGAGTACACTAAAACAAACCTGATCTCTTTAGGACATTCAGAAGCCAAGTTATAAGCCCACAAATGTGTAACTGGACCACTTCTTTAAATTGACACCAGATCCGGTGACCTTTGGGACATGGTTTGACCCCCTTAGGAAAGTGCTATCATCATGAAACGTTCAGATCACTTACAACTCAATAGATTCTACCTTCCTGTAAGGTTTCAGCCTGATTGGACCTTGTTTTCACACAAATGAACCCAGAATGATGTGAAATTGTGCTTCATGCAACATAATTCTGGGTGCCATTTAAAAACCATAAGTGCTAATGTCTCTATTCCTTCTTGTGGTTGTAGGGGCTGTTGATTGGAGTACACTAAAACAAACCTGATCTCTCTAGGACATTCAGAAGCCAAGTTATAAGCCCACAAATGTGTAACTGGACTACTTCTTTAAAGTGACACCAGATCAGGTGACCTTTGGGACATGGTTTGACCCCCTTAGGAATGTGCGATCATCATGAAACGTTCAGATCACTTACAACTCAATAGATTCTACCTTCTTGTAAAGTTTCAGCCTGATTGCACCTTGTTTTCACACAAATGGACCCAGAATGATGTGAAATTGTGCTTCGTGCAACATGATTCTGGGTGCCATTTAAAAACCATATGTGCTTACGACTCCATTCTTTTTTGGGGTAATGGGGGCTGTTAATTGGAGTACTCTAAAACAAACCTGACCTCTCTAGGATATTCAGAAGCCAAGTTATAAGCCCACAAAAGTGTAACTGGACTACTTATTTAAAGTGACACCAGGCCCGGTGACCTTTGGGACATGGTTTGACCCCCTATAGGAATGTGCGATCATCATGAAACGTTCAGATCACTTACAACTCAATAGATTCTACCTTCTTGTAACGTTTCAGCCTGATTGGACCTTGTTTTCACACAAATGGACCCAGAATGATGTGAAATTGTGCTTCGTGCAACATGATTCTGGGTGCGATTTACAAACCATAAGTGCTAATGACTCCATTCTTTTTTGTGGGTGTAGGGGCTGTTGATTGGAGTACACTAAAACAAACCTGATCTCTCTAGGACATTCAGAAGCCAAGTAATAAGCCCACAAATGTGTAACTGGACCACTTCTTTAAATTGACACCAGATCCGGTGACCTTTGGGACATGGTTTGACCCCCTTAGGAAAGTGCTATCATCATGAAACGTTCAGATCACTTACAACTCAATAGATTCTACCTTCCTGTAACGTTTCAGCCTGATTGGACCTTGTTTTCTCACAAATGAACCCAGAATGATGTGAAATTGTGCTTCATGCAACATAATTCTGGGTGCCATTTAAAAACCATAAGTGCTAATGACTCCATTCCTTCTTGTGGTTGTAGGGGCTGTTGATTGGAGTACACTAAAACAAACCTGATCTCTCTAGGACATTCAGAAGCCAAGTTATAAGCCCACAAATTGTGTAACTGGACTACTTCTTTAAAGTGACACCAGATCCGGTGACCTTTGGGACATGGTTTGACCCCCTTAGGAATGTGCGATCATCATGAAACGTTCAGATCACTTACAACTCAATAGATTCTACCTTCTTGTAACGTTTCAGCCTGATTGCACCTTGTTTTCACACAAATGGACCCAGAATGATGTGAAATTGTGCTTCGTGCAACATGATTCTGGGTGCCATTTAAAAACCATAAGTGCTAATGACTCCATTCTTTTTTGGGGTAATGGGGGCTGTTAATTGGAGTACTCTAAAACAAACCTGACCTCTCTAGGATATTCAGAAGCCAAGTTATAAGCCCACAAAGGTGTAACTGGACTACTTCTTTAAAGTGACACCAGGCCCGGTGACCTTTGGGACATGGTTTGACCCCCTATAGGAATGTGCGATCATCATGAAACATTCAGATCACTTACAACACAATAGATTCTACCTTCCTGTAAAGTTTCAGCCTGATTGGACCTTGTTTTCACACAAATGGACCCAGAATGATGTGAAATTGTGCTTCGTGCAACATAATTCTGGGTGCCATTTACAAACCATAAGTGCTAATGACTCCATTCCTTTTTGTGGTTGTAGGGGCTGTTGATCGGAGTACATTAAAACAAACCTGACCTCTCTAGGTTATTCAGAAGCCAAGTTATAAGCCCACAAATGTGTAACTGGACTACTTCTTTAAATATACACCAGATCCGGTGACCTTTGGGACATTGTTTGACCCCCTATAGGAATGTGCGATCATCATGAAACGTTCAGATCACTTACAACTTAATAGATTCTACCTTCCTGTAAAGTTTCAGCCTGATTGGACCTTGTTTTCACACAAATGGACCCAGAATGATGTGAAATTGTGCTTCGTGCAACATAATTCTGGGTGCCATTTACAAACCATAAGTGCTAATGACTCCATTCCTTTTTGTGGTTGTAGGGGCTGTTGATTGGAGTACACTAAAATAAACCTGATCTCTCTAGGACATTCAGAAGCCAAGTTATAAGCCCACAAATGTGTAACTGGACTATTTCTGTAAAGTGACACCAGGCCCGGTGACCTTTGGGACATGGTTTGACCCCCTTAGGAATGTGCGATCATCATGAAACGTTCAGATCCTTACAACTCAATAGATTCTACCTTCTTGTAACGTTTCAGCCTGATTGGACCTTGTTTTCACACAAATGGACCCAGAATGATGTGAAATTGTGCTTCGTGCAACATAATTCTGGGTGCCATTTAAAAACCGTAAGTGCTAATGACTCCATTCCTTTTTGAGGTAATAGGGGCTGTTAATTGGAGTACTCTAAAACAAACTTGACCTCTCTTGGATATTCAGAAGCCAAGTTATAAGCCCACAAATGTGTAACTGGACTACTTCTTTAAAGTGACACCAGGCCCGGTGACCTTTGGGACATGGTTTGACCCCCTATAGGAATATGCGATCATCATGAAACGTTCAGATCACTTACAACTCAATAGATTCTACCTTCTTGTAACGTTTCAGCCTGATTGGACCTTGTTTTCACACAAATGGAACCAGAATGATGTGAAATTGTGCTTTGTGCAACATAATTCTGGGTGCCATTTACAAACCATAAGTGCTAATGACTCCATTCCTTTTTGTGGTTGTAGGGGCTGTTGATTGGAGTACACTAAAATAAACCTGACCTTTCTAGGACATTCAGAAGCCAAGTTATAAAACCACAAAGGTGTAACTGGACTACTTCTTTAAAGTGACACCAGGCCCGGTGACCTTTGGGACATGGTTTGACCCCCTATAGGAATGTGCGATCATCATGAAACGTTCAGATCACTTACAACTCAATAGATTCTACCTTCTTGTAACGTTTAAGCCTGATTGGACCTTGTTTTCACACAAATGGACCAAGAATGATGAGAAATTGTGCTTCGTGCAACATAATTCTGGGTGCCATTTACAAACCATAAGTGCTAATGACTCCATTCTTTTTTGTGGTTGTAGGGGCTGTTGATTGGAGTACACTAAAAGAAACGTGATCTCTCTAGGACATTCAGAAGCCAAGTTATAAGCCCACAAATGTGTAACTGGACCACTTCTTTAAATTGACACCAGATCCGGTGACCTTTGGGGCATTGTTTGACCCCCTTAGGAAAGTGCTATCATCATGAAACGTTCAGATCACTTACAACTCAATAGATTCTACCTTCATGTAATGTTTCAGCCTGATTGGACCTTGTTTTCACACAAATGGACCCAGAATGATGTGAAATTGTGCTTCGTGTAACATAATTATGGGTGCCATTTAAAAACCATAAGTGCTAATGACTCCATTCTTTTTTGGGTTAATGGGGGCTGTTAATTTGAGTACTCTAAAACAAACCTGACCTCTCTAGGTAATTCAGAAGCCAAGTTATAAGCCCACAAAGGTGTAACTGGACTACTTCTTTAAAGTGACACCAGGCCCGGTGACCTTTGGGACATGGTTTGACCCCCTTAGGAAAGTGCTATCATCATGAAACAGTCAGATCACTTACAACTCAATAGATTCTACCTTCCTGTAACGTTTCAGCCTGATTGGACCTTGTTTTCACACTTAGAATGATGTGAAATTGTGCTTCGTGCAACATAATTCTGGGTGCCATTTAAAAACCATAAGTGCTAATGACTCCATTCCTTTTTGGGGTAATGGGGGCTGTTAATTGGAGTACTCTAAATTAAACCTGACCTCTCTAGGATATTCAGAAGCCAAGTTATAAGCCCACAAAGGTGTAACTGCACTACTTCTTTAAAGTGACACCAGGCCCGGTGACCTTTGGGACATGGTTTGACCCCCTATAGGAATGTGCAATCATCATGAAACGTTCAGATCACTTACAACTCAATAGATTCTACCTTCTTGTAACGTTTCAGCCTGATTGGACCTTGTTTTCACACAAATGGACCCAGAATGATGTGAAATTGTGCTTCGTGCAACATAATTCTGGGTGCCATTTCCAAACCATAAGTGCTAATGACTCCATTCCTTTTTGTGGGTGTGGGGGCTGTTGATTGGAGTACACTAAAACAAACCTGACCTCTCTAGGACATTCAGAAGCCAAGTTATAAGCCCACAAATGTGTGACTGGACTACTTCTTTAAATTGACACCAGATCCGGTGACCTTTGGGACATGGTTTGACCCCCTTAGGAAAGTGCTATCGTCATGAAACGTTCAGATCACTTACAACTCAATAGATTCTACCTTCCTGTAACGTTTCAGCCTGATTGGACCTAGTTTTCACACAAATGAACCCAGAATGATGTGAAATTGTGCTTTGTGCAACATAATTCTGGGTGCCATTTTAAAACCATAAGTGCTAATGACTCCATTCCTTTTTGAGGTAATAGGGGCTGTGAACTGGAGTACTCTAAAACAAACCTGACCTCTCTAGGATATTCAGAAGCCAAGTTATAAGCCCACAAATGTGTAACTGGACTACTTCTTTAAAGTGACACCAGGCCCGGTGACCTTTGGGACATGGTTTTATCCCCTATAGGAATGTGCGATCATCATGAAACGTTCAGATCACTTACAACTCAATAGATTCTACCTTCTTGTAACGTTTCAGCCTGATTGGACCTTGTTTTCACACAAATGGACCCAGAATGATGTGAAATTGTGCTTCGTGCAACATAATTCTGGGTGCCATTTACAAACCATAAGTGCTAATGACTCCATTCCTTTTTGTGGTTGTAGGGGCTGTTGATTGGAGTACACTAAAACAAACCTGATCTCTCTAGGACATTCAGAAGCCAAGTTATAAGCCCACAAATGTGTAACTGGACTACTTCTTTAAAGTGACACCAGGCCCGGTGACCTTTGGGACATGGTTTTATCCCCTATAGGAATGTGCGATCATCATGAAACGTTCAGATCACTTACAACTCAATAGATTCTACCTTCTTGTAACGTTTCAGCCTGATTGGACCTTGTTTTCACACAATTGGACCCAGAATGATGTGAAATTGTGCTTCGTGCAACATAATTCTGGGTGCCATTTAAAAACCATAAGTGCTAATGACTCCATTCTTTTTTGGGGTAATGGGGGCTGTTAATTGGAGTACTCTAAAACAAACCTGACCTCTCTAGGTAATTCAGAAGCCACGTTATAACCCCACAAATGTGTAACTGGACTACTTCTTTAAAGTGACACCAGGCCCGGTGACCTTTGGGACATGGTTTGACCCCCTATAGGAATGTGCAATCATCATGAAACGTTCAGATCACTTACAATTCAATAGATTCTACCTTCTTGTAACGTTTCAGCCTGATTGGACCTTGTTTTCACACAAATGGACCCAGAATGATGTGAAATTGTGCTTCGTGCAACATAATTCTGGGTGCCATTTAAAAACCATAAGTGCTAATGACTCCATTCCTTTTTGAGGTAATAGGGGCTGTTAATTGGAGTACTCTAAAATAAACCTGACCTCTCTAGGACATTCAGAAGCCAAGTTATAAAACCACAAAGGTGTAACTGGACTACTTCTTTAAAGTGACACCAGGCCCGGTGACCTTTGGGACATGGTTTGACCCCCTATAGGAATGTGCGATCATCATGAAACGTTGAGATCACTTACAACTCAATAGATTCTACCTTCTTGTAACGTTTCAGCCTGATTGGACCTTGTTTTCACACAAATGGACCAAGAATGATGTGAAATTGTGCTTCGTGCAACATAATTCTGGGTGCCATTTACAAACCATAAGTGCTAATGACTCCATTCTTTTTTGTGGTTGTAGGGGCTGTTGATTGGAGTACACTAAAAGAAACCTGATCTCTCTAGGACATTCAGAAGCCAAGTTATAAGCCCACAAATGTGTAACTGGACCACTTCTTCAAATTGACACCAGATCCGGTGACCTTTGGGGCATTGTTTGACCCCCTTAGGAAAGTGCTATCATCATGAAACGTTCAGATCACTTACAACTCAATAGATTCTACCTTCATGTAATGTTTCAGCCTGATTGGACCTTGTTTTCACACAAATGGACCCAGAATGATGTGAAATTGTGCTTCGTGTAACATAATTCTGGGTGCCATTTAAAAACCATAAGTGCTAATGACTCCATTCTTTTTTGGGTTAATGGGGGCTGTTAATTTGAGTACTCTAAAACAAACCTGACCTCTCTAGGTAATTCAGAAGCCAAGTTATAAGCCCACAAATGTGTAACTGGACTACTTCTTTAAAGTGACACCAGGCCCGGTGACCTTTGGGACATGGTTTGACCCCCTTAGGAAAGTGCTATCATCATGAAACAGTCAGATCACTTACAACTCAATAGATTCTACCTTCCTGTAACGTTTCAGCCTGATTGGACCTTGTTTTCACACTTAGAATGATGTGAAATTGTGCTTCGTGCAACATAATTCTGGGTGCCATTTAAAAACCATAAGTGCTAATGACTCCATTCCTTTTTGGGGTAATGGGGGCTGTTAATTGGAGTACTCTAAATTAAACCTGACCTCTCTAGGATATTCAGAAGCCAAGTTATAAGCCCACAAATGTGTGACTGGACTACTTCTTTAAATTGACACCAGATCCGGTGACCTTTGGGACATGGTTTGACCCCCTTAGGAAAGTGCTATCGTCATGAAACGTTCAGATCACTTACAACTCAATAGATTCTACCTTCCTGTAACGTTTCAGCCTGATTGGACCTAGTTTTCACACAAATGAACCCAGAATGATGTGAAATTGTGCTTTGTGCAACATAATTCTGGGTGCCATTTAAAAACCATAAGTGCTAATGACTCCATTCCTTTTTGAGGTAATAGGGGCTGTGAACTGGAGTACTCTAAAACAAACCTGACCTCTCTAGGATATTCAGAAGCCAAGTTATAAGCCCACAAATGTGTAACTGGACTACTTCTTTAAAGTGACACCAGGCCCGGTGACCTTTGGGACATGGTTTTATCCCCTATAGGAATGTGCGATCATCATGAAACGTTCAGATCACTTACAACTCAATAGATTCTACCTTCTTGTAACGTTTCAGCCTGATTGGACCTTGTTTTCACACAAATGGACCCAGAATGATGTGAAATTGTGCTTCGTGCAACATAATTCTGGGTGCCATTTACAAACCATAAGTGCTAATGACTCCATTCCTTTTTGTGGTTGGAGGGGCTGTTGATTGGAGTACACTAAAACAAACCTGATCTCTCTAGGACATTCAGAAGCCAAGTTATAAGCCCACAAATGTGTAACTGGACTACTTCTTTAAAGTGACACCAGGCCCGGTGACCTTTGGGACATGGTTTTATCCCCTATAGGAATGTGCGATCATCATGAAACGTTCAGATCACTTACAACTCAATAGATTCTACCTTCTTGTAACGTTTCAGCCTGACTGGACCTTGTTTTCACACAATTGGACCCAGAATGATGTGAAATTGTGCTTCGTGCAACATAATTCTGGGTGCCATTTAAAAACCATAAGTGCTAATGACTCCATTCTTTTTTTAGGTAATGGGGGCTGTTAATTGGAGTACTCTAAAACAAACCTGACCTCTCTAGGTAATTCAGAAGCCACGTTATAACCCCACAAAGGTGTAACTGGACTACTTCTTTAAAGTGACACCAGGCCCGGTGACCTTTGGGACATGGTTTGACCCCCTATAGGAATGTGCAATCATCATGAAACGTTCAGATCACTTACAATTCAATAGATTCTACCTTCTTGTAACGTTTCAGCCTGATTGGACCTTGTTTTCACACAAATGGACCCAGAATGATGTGAAATTGTGCTTCGTGCAACATAATTCTGGGTGCCATTTAAAAACCATAAGTGCTAATGACTCCATTCCTTTTTGAGGTAATAGGGGCTGTTAATTGGAGTACTCTAAAACAAACCTGACCTCTCTAGGATATTCAGAAGCCAAGTTATAAGCCCACAAATGTGTAACTGGACTACTTCTTTAAAGTGACACCAGGCCCGGTGACCTTTGGGACATGGTTTGATCCCCTATAGGAATGTGCGATCATCATGAAACGTTCAGATCACTTACAACTCAATAGATTCTACCTTCTTGTAACGTTTCAGCCTGATTGGACCTTGTTTTCACCCAAATGGACCCAAAATGATGTGAAATTGTGCTTCGTGCAACATAATTCTGGGTGCCATTTACAAACCATAAGTGCTAATGACTCCATTCCTTTTTGTGGTTGTAGGGGCTGTTGATTGGAGTACACTAAAATAAACCTGACCTCTCTAGGACATTCAGAAGCCAAGTTATAAAACCACAAAGGTGTAACTGGACTACTTCTTTAAAGTGACACCAGGCCCGGTGACCTTTGGGACATGGTTTGACCCCCTATAGGAATGTGCGATCATCATGAAACGTTGAGATCACTTACAACTCAATAGATTCTACCTTCTTGTAACGTTTCAGCCTGATTGGACCTTGTTTTCACACAAATGGACCAAGAATGATGTGAAATTGTGCTTCGTGCAACATAATTCTGGGTGCCATTTACAAACCATAAGTGCTAATGACTCCGGTCTTTTTTGTGGTTGTAGGGGCTGTTGATTGGAGTACACTAAAAGAAACCTGATCTCTCTAGGACATTCAGAAGCCAAGTTATAAGCCCACAAATGTGTAACTGGACCACTTCTTTAAATCGACACCAGATCCGGTGACCTTTGGGGCATTGTTTGACCACCTTAGGAAAGTGCTATCATCATGAAACGTTCAGATCACTTACAACTCAATAGATTCTACCTTCATGTAATGTTTCAGCCCGATTGGACCTTGTTTTCACACAAATGGACCCAGAATGATGTGAAATTGTGCTTCGTGCAACATAATTCTGGGTGCCATTTAAAAACCATAAGTGCTAATGACTTCATTCTTTTTTGGGGTAATGGGGGCTGTTAATTTGAGTACTCTAAAACAAACCTAACCTCTCGAGGTAATTCAGAAGCCAAGTTATAAGCCCACAAAGGTGTAACAGGACTACTTCTTTAAAGTGACACCAGGCCCGGTGACATTTGGACATGGTTTGACCCCCTTAGGAAAGTGCTATCATCATGAAACAGTCAGATCACTTACAACTCAAAAGATTCTACCTTCCTGTAACGTTTCAGCCTGATTGGACCTTGTTTTCACACAAATGAACTCAGAATGATGTGAAATTGTGCTTCGTGCAAGATAATTCTGGGTGCCATTTCCAAACCATAAGTGCTAATGACTCCATTCCTTTTTGTGGTTGTAGGGGCTGTTGATTGGAGTACAGTAAAACAAACCTGACCTCTATAGGACATTCAGAAGCCAAGTTATAAGCCCACAAATGTGTAACTGGACTACTTCTTTAAATTGACACCAGATCCGGTGACATTTGGGACATGGTTTGACCCCCTTAGGAAAGTGCTATCATCATGAAACGTTCAGATCACTTACAACTCAATAGATTCTACCTTCCTGTAACGTTTCAGCCTGATTGGACCTTGTTTTCACACAAATGAACTCAGAATGATGTGAAATTGTGCTTTGTGCAACATAATTCTGGGTGCCATTTAAAAACCATGAGTGCTAATGACTCCATTCCTTTTTGAGGTAATAGGGGCTGTGAACTGGAGTACTCTAAAACAAACCTGACCTCTCTAGGATATTCAGAAGCCAAGTTATAAGCCCACAAATGTGTAACTGGACTACTTCTTTAAAGTGACACCAGGCCCGGTGACCTTTGGGACATGGTTTTATCCCCTATAGGAATGTGCGATCATCATGAAACGTTCAGATCACTTACAACTCAATAAATTCTACCTTCTTGTAACGTTTCAGCCTGATTGGACCTTGTTTTCACACAAATGGACCCAGAATGATGTGAAATTGTGCTTCGTGCAACATAATTCTGGGTGCCATTTACAAACCATAAGTGCTAATGACTCCATTCCTTTTTGTGGTTGTAGGGGCTGTTGATTGGAGTACACTAAAACAAACCTGATCTCTCTAGGACATTCAGAAGCCAAGTTATAAGCCCACAAATGTGTAACTGGACTTCTTCTTTAAAGTGACACCAGGCCCGGTGACCTTTGGGACATGGTTTTATCCCCTATAGGAATGTGCGATCATCATGAAACGTTCAGATCACTTACAACTCAATAGATTCTACCTTCTTGTAACGTTTCAGCCTGATTGGACCTTGTTTTCACACAACTGGACCCAGAATGATGTGAAATTGTGCTTCGTGCAACATAATTCTGGGTGCCATTTAAAAACCATAAGTGCTAATGACTCCATTCCTTTTTGGGGTAATGGGGGCTGTTAATTGGAGTACTCTAAATTAAACCTGACCTCTCTAGGATATTCAGAAGCCAAGTTATAAGCCCACAAATGTGTGACTGGACTACTTCTTTAAATTGACACCAGATCCGGTGACCTTTGGGACATGGTTTGACCCCCTTAGGAAAGTGCAATCATCATGAAACGTTCAGATCACTTACAACTCAATAGATTCTATCTTCTTGTAACGTTTCAGCCTGATTGGACCTTGTTTTCACACAAATGGACCCAGAATGATGTGAAATTGTGCTTCGTGCAACATAATTCTGGGTGCCATTTAAAAACCATAAGTGCTAATGACTCCATTCCTTTTTGAGGTAATAGGGGCTGTTAATTGGAGTACTCTAAAACAAACCTGACCTCTCTAGGATATTCAGAAGCCAAGTTATAAGCCCACAAATGTGTAACTGGACCACTTCTTTAAATTGACACCAGATCCGGTGACCTTTGGGACATGGTTTGACCCCCTTAGGAAAGTGCTATCACCATGAAACGTTCAGATCACTTACAACTCAATAGATTCTACCTTCCTGTAACGTTTCAGCCTGATTTGACCTTGTTTTCACACAAATGGACCCAGAATGATGTGAAATTGTGCTTCGTGCAACATAATTCTGGGTGCCATTTAAAACCATAAGTGCTAATGACTCCATTCCTTTTTGTGGTTGTAGGGGCTGTTGAATGGAGTAAACTAAAACATACCTGACTTCTCTAGGACATTCAGAAGCCAAGTTATAAGCCCACAAATGTGTAACTGGACTACTTCTTTAAATTGACACCAGATCCGGTGACCTTTGGGACATGGTTTGACCCCCTTAGGAAAGTGCTATCATCATGAAACGTTCAGATCACTTACAACTCAATAGATTCTACCTTCCTGTAACGTTTCAGCCTGATTGGACCTTTTTTTCACACAAATTTACCCAGAATGATGTGAAATTGTGCTTCGTGCAACATAATTCTGGGTGCCATTTAAAAACCATAAGTGCTAATGACTCCATTCCTTTTTGGGGTAATGGGGGCTGTTAATTGGAGTACTCTAAATTAAACCTGACCTCTCTAGGATATTCAGAAGCCAAGTTATAAGCCCACAAAGGTGTACCTGCACTACTTCTTTAAAGTGACACAAGGCCCGGTGACCTTTGAGACATGGTTTGACCCCCTATAGGAATGTGCGATCATCATGAAACGTTCAGATCACTTACAACTCAATAGATTCTACCTTCTTGTAACGTTTCAGCCTGATTGGACCTTGTTTTCACACAAATGGACCCAGAATGATGTGAAATTGTGCTTTGTGCAACATAATTCTGGGTGCCATTTAAAACCATAAGTGCTAATGACGCCATTCCTTTTTGTGGTTGTAGAGGCTGTTGATTGGAGTACACTAAAACATACATGACTTCTCAAGGACATTCAGAAGCCAAGTTATAAGCCCACAAATGTGTATCTGGACTACTTCTTTAAATTGACACCAGATCCGGTGACCTTTGGGACATGGTTTGACCCCCTTAGGAAAGTGCTATCATCATGAAACGTTCAGATCACTTACAACTCAATAGATTCTACCTTCCTGTAACGTTTCAGCCTGATTGCACCTTGTTTTCACACAAATGAACCCAGAATGATGTGAAATTGTGCTTCGTGCAACATAATTCTGGGTGCCATTTAAAACCCATAAGTGCTAATGACTCCATTCCTTTTTGTGGTTGTAGGGGCTGTTAATTGGAGTACACTTAAACAAACCTGATCTCTCTAGGACATACAGAAGCCAAGTTATAAGCCCACAAATGTGTAACTGGACTACTTTAAATTGACACCAGATCCGGTGACCTTTGGGACATGGTTTGACCCCCTATAGGAATGTGCAATCATCATGAAACGTTCAGATCACTTACAACTCAATAGATTCTACCTTCTTGTAACGTTTCAGCCTGATTGGACCTTGTTTTCACACAAATGGACCCAGAATGATGTGAAATTGTGCTTCGTGCAACATAATTCTGGGTGCCATTTCCAACCCATAAGTGCTAATGACTCCATTCCTTTTTGTGGTTGTAGGGGCTGTTGATTGGAGTACACTAAAACAAACCTGACCTCTCTAGGACATTCAGAAGCCAAGTTATAAGCCCACAAATGTGTAACTGGACTACTTCTTTAAATTGACACCAGATCCGGTGACCTTTGGGACATGGTTTGACCCCCTTAGGAAAGTGCTATCATCATGAAACGTTCAGATCACTTACAACTCAATAGATTCTACCTTCCTGTAACGTTTCAGCCTGATTGGACCTTGTTTTCACACAAATGAACCCAGAATGATGTGAAATTGTGCTTTGTGCAACATAATTCTGGGTGCCATTTAAAAACCATAAGTGCTAATGACTCCATTCCTTTTTGAGGTAATAGGGGCTGTGAACTGGAGTACTCTAAAACAAACCTGACCTCTCTAGGATATTCAGAAGCCAAGTTATAAGCCCACAAATGTGTAACTGGACTACTTCTTTAAAGTGACACCAGGCCCGGTGACCTTTGGGACATGGTTTTATCCCCTATAGGAATGTGCGATCATCATGAAACGTTCAGATCACTTACAACTCAATAGATTCTACCTTCTTGTAACGTTTCAGCCTGATTGGACCTTGTTTTCACACAAATGGACCCAGAATGATGTGAAATTGTGCTTCGTGCAACATAATTCTGGGTGCCATTTACAAACCATAAGTGCTAATGACTCCATTCCTTTTTGTGGTTGTAGGGGCTGTTGATTGGAGTACTCTAAAACAAACCTGACCTCTCTAGGTAATTCAGAAGCCACGTTATAACCCCACAAAGGTGTAACTGGACTACTTCTTTAAAGTGACACCAGGCCCGGTGACCTTTGGGACATTGTTTGACCCCCTATAGGAATATGCAATCATCATGAAACGTTCAGATCACTTACAACTCAATAGATTCTACCTTCTTGTAACGTTTCAGCCTGATTGGACCTTGTTTTCACACAAATGGACCCAGAATGATGTGAAATTGTGCTTCGTGCAACATAATTCTGGGTGCCATTTAAAAACCATAAGTGCTAATGACTCCATTCCTTTTTGAGGTAATAGGGGCTGTTAATTGGAGTACTCTAAAACAAACCTGACCTCTCTAGGATATTCAGAAGCCAAGTTATAAGCCCACAAATGTGTAACTGGACTACTTCTTTAAAGTGACACCAGGCCCGGTGACCTTTGGGACATGGTTTGATCCCCTATAGGAATGTGCGATCATCATGAAACGTTCAGATCACTTACAACTCAATAGATTCTACCTTCTTGTAACGTTTCAGCCTGATTGGACCTTGTTTTCACCCAAATGGACCCAAAATGATGTGAAATTGTGCTTCGTGCAACATAATTCTGGGTGCCATTTACAAACCATAAATGCTAATGACTCCATTCCTTTTTGTGGTTGTAGGGGCTGTGCATTGGAGTACACTAAAATAAACCTGACCTCTCTAGGACATTCAGAAGCCAAGTTATAAAACCACAAAGGTGTAACTGGACTACTTCTTTAAAGTGACACCAGGCCCGGTGACCTTTGGGACATGGTTTGACCCCCTATAGGAATGTGCGATCATCATGAAACGTTCAGATCACTTACAACTCAATAGATTCTACCTTCTTGTAACGTTTCAGCCTGATTGGACCTTGTTTTCACACAACTGGACCCAGAATGATGTGAAATTGTGCTTCGTGCAACATAATTCTGGGTGCCATTTAAAAACCATAAGTGCTAATGACTCCATTCCTTTTTGGGGTAATGGGGGCTGTTAATTGGAGTACTCTAAATTAAACCTGACCTCTCTAGGATATTCAGAAGCCAAGTTATAAGCCCACAAATGTGTGACTGGACTACTTCTTTAAATTGACACCAGATCCGGTGACCTTTGGGACATGGTTTGACCCCCTTAGGAAAGTGCAATCATCATGAAACGTTCAGATCACTTACAACTCAATAGATTCTATCTTCTTGTAACGTTTCAGCCTGATTGGACCTTGTTTTCACACAAATGGACCCAGAATGATGTGAAATTGTGCTTCGTGCAACATAATTCTGGGTGCCATTTAAAAACCATAAGTGCTAATGACTCCATTCCTTTTTGAGGTAATAGGGGCTGTTAATTGGAGTACTCTAAAACAAACCTGACCTCTCTAGGATATTCAGAAGCCAAGTTATAAGCCCACAAATGTGTAACTGGACCACTTCTTTAAATTGACACCAGATCCGGTGACCTTTGGGACATGGTTTGACCCCCTTAGGAAAGTGCTATCACCATGAAACGTTCAGATCACTTACAACTCAATAGATTCTACCTTCCTGTAACGTTTCAGCCTGATTTGACCTTGTTTTCACACAAATGGACCCAGAATGATGTGAAATTGTGCTTCGTGCAACATAATTCTGGGTGCCATTTAAAACCATAAGTGCTAATGACTCCATTCCTTTTTGTGGTTGTAGGGGCTGTTGAATGGAGTAAACTAAAACATACCTGACTTCTCTAGGACATTCAGAAGCCAAGTTATAAGCCCACAAATGTGTAACTGGACTACTTCTTTAAATTGACACCAGATCCGGTGACCTTTGGGACATGGTTTGACCCCCTTAGGAAAGTGCTATCATCATGAAACGTTCAGATCACTTACAACTCAATAGATTCTACCTTCCTGTAACGTTTCAGCCTGATTGGACCTTTTTTTCACACAAATTTACCCAGAATGATGTGAAATTGTGCTTCGTGCAACATAATTCTGGGTGCCATTTAAAAACCATAAGTGCTAATGACTCCATTCCTTTTTGGGGTAATGGGGGCTGTTAATTGGAGTACTCTAAATTAAACCTGACCTCTCTAGGATATTCAGAAGCCAAGTTATAAGCCCACAAAGGTGTACCTGCACTACTTCTTTAAAGTGACACAAGGCCCGGTGACCTTTGAGACATGGTTTGACCCCCTATAGGAATGTGCGATCATCATGAAACGTTCAGATCACTTACAACTCAATAGATTCTACCTTCTTGTAACGTTTCAGCCTGATTGGACCTTGTTTTCACACAAATGGACCCAGAATGATGTGAAATTGTGCTTTGTGCAACATAATTCTGGGTGCCATTTAAAACCATAAGTGCTAATGACGCCATTCCTTTTTGTGGTTGTAGAGGCTGTTGATTGGAGTACACTAAAACATACATGACTTCTCAAGGACATTCAGAAGCCAAGTTATAAGCCCACAAATGTGTATCTGGACTACTTCTTTAAATTGACACCAGATCCGGTGACCTTTGGGACATGGTTTGACCCCCTTAGGAAAGTGCTATCATCATGAAACGTTCAGATCACTTACAACTCAATAGATTCTACCTTCCTGTAACGTTTCAGCCTGATTGCACCTTGTTTTCACACAAATGAACCCAGAATGATGTGAAATTGTGCTTCGTGCAACATAATTCTGGGTGCCATTTAAAACCCATAAGTGCTAATGACTCCATTCCTTTTTGTGGTTGTAGGGGCTGTTAATTGGAGTACACTTAAACAAACCTGATCTCTCTAGGACATACAGAAGCCAAGTTATAAGCCCACAAATGTGTAACTGGACTACTTTAAATTGACACCAGATCCGGTGACCTTTGGGACATGGTTTGACCCCCTATAGGAATGTGCAATCATCATGAAACGTTCAGATCACTTACAACTCAATAGATTCTACCTTCTTGTAACGTTTCAGCCTGATTGGACCTTGTTTTCACACAAATGGACCCAGAATGATGTGAAATTGTGCTTCGTGCAACATAATTCTGGGTGCCATTTCCAACCCATAAGTGCTAATGACTCCATTCCTTTTTGTGGTTGTAGGGGCTGTTGATTGGAGTACACTAAAACAAACCTGACCTCTCTAGGACATTCAGAAGCCAAGTTATAAGCCCACAAATGTGTAACTGGACTACTTCTTTAAATTGACACCAGATCCGGTGACCTTTGGGACATGGTTTGACCCCCTTAGGAAAGTGCTATCATCATGAAACGTTCAGATCACTTACAACTCAATAGATTCTACCTTCCTGTAACGTTTCAGCCTGATTGGACCTTGTTTTCACACAAATGAACCCAGAATGATGTGAAATTGTGCTTTGTGCAACATAATTCTGGGTGCCATTTAAAAACCATAAGTGCTAATGACTCCATTCCTTTTTGAGGTAATAGGGGCTGTGAACTGGAGTACTCTAAAACAAACCTGACCTCTCTAGGATATTCAGAAGCCAAGTTATAAGCCCACAAATGTGTAACTGGACTACTTCTTTAAAGTGACACCAGGCCCGGTGACCTTTGGGACATGGTTTTATCCCCTATAGGAATGTGCGATCATCATGAAACGTTCAGATCACTTACAACTCAATAGATTCTACCTTCTTGTAACGTTTCAGCCTGATTGGACCTTGTTTTCACACAAATGGACCCAGAATGATGTGAAATTGTGCTTCGTGCAACATAATTCTGGGTGCCATTTACAAACCATAAGTGCTAATGACTCCATTCCTTTTTGTGGTTGTAGGGGCTGTTGATTGGAGTACTCTAAAACAAACCTGACCTCTCTAGGTAATTCAGAAGCCACGTTATAACCCCACAAAGGTGTAACTGGACTACTTCTTTAAAGTGACACCAGGCCCGGTGACCTTTGGGACATTGTTTGACCCCCTATAGGAATATGCAATCATCATGAAACGTTCAGATCACTTACAACTCAATAGATTCTACCTTCTTGTAACGTTTCAGCCTGATTGGACCTTGTTTTCACACAAATGGACCCAGAATGATGTGAAATTGTGCTTCGTGCAACATAATTCTGGGTGCCATTTAAAAACCATAAGTGCTAATGACTCCATTCCTTTTTGAGGTAATAGGGGCTGTTAATTGGAGTACTCTAAAACAAACCTGACCTCTCTAGGATATTCAGAAGCCAAGTTATAAGCCCACAAATGTGTAACTGGACTACTTCTTTAAAGTGACACCAGGCCCGGTGACCTTTGGGACATGGTTTGATCCCCTATAGGAATGTGCGATCATCATGAAACGTTCAGATCACTTACAACTCAATAGATTCTACCTTCTTGTAACGTTTCAGCCTGATTGGACCTTGTTTTCACCCAAATGGACCCAAAATGATGTGAAATTGTGCTTCGTGCAACATAATTCTGGGTGCCATTTACAAACCATAAATGCTAATGACTCCATTCCTTTTTGTGGTTGTAGGGGCTGTGCATTGGAGTACACTAAAATAAACCTGACCTCTCTAGGACATTCAGAAGCCAAGTTATAAAACCACAAAGGTGTAACTGGACTACTTCTTTAAAGTGACACCAGGCCCGGTGACCTTTGGGACATGGTTTGACCCCCTATAGGAATGTGCGATCATCATGAAACGTTCAGATCACTTACAACTCAATAGATTCTACCTTCTTGTAACGTTTCAGCCTGATTGGACCTTGTTTTCACACAAATG
The DNA here is from genome assembly GCF_043380555.1 of Nothobranchius furzeri. Lineage (NCBI taxonomy): Eukaryota > Metazoa > Chordata > Actinopteri > Cyprinodontiformes > Nothobranchiidae > Nothobranchius > Nothobranchius furzeri. The sequence goes on from NC_091750.1 coordinate 17,190,157, forward strand.
GACCAAGAATGATGTGAAATTGTGCTTCGTGCAACATAATTCTGGGTGCCATTTACAAACCATAAGTGCTAATGACTCCATTCGTTTTTGTGGTTGTAGGGGCTGTTGATTGGAGTACACTAAAAGAAACCTGATCTCTCTAGGACATTCAGAAGCCAAGTTATAAGCCCACAAATGTGTAACTGGACTACTTCTTTAAAGTGACACCAGGCCCGGTGACCTTTGGGACATGGTTTGATCCCCTATAGGAATGTGCGATCATCATGAAACGTTCAGATCACTTACAACTCAATAGATTCTACCTTCTTGTAACGTTTCAGCCTGATTGGACCTTGTTTTCACCCAAATGGACCCAAAATGATGTGAAATTGTGCTTCGTGCAACATAATTCTGGGTGCCATTTACAAACCATAAATGCTAATGACTCCATTCCTTTTTGTGGTTGTAGGGGCTGTGCATTGGAGTACACTAAAATAAACCTGACCTCTCTAGGACATTCAGAAGCCAAGTTATAAAACCACAAAGGTGTAACTGGACTACTTCTTTAAAGTGACACCAGGCCCGGTGACCTTTGGGACATGGTTTGACCCCCTATAGGAATGTGCGATCATCATGAAACGTTCAGATCACTTACAACTCAATAGATTCTACCTTCTTGTAACGTTTCAGCCTGATTGGACCTTGTTTTCACACAAATGGACCAAGAATGATGTGAAATTGTGCTTCGTGCAACATAATTCTGGGTGCCATTTACAAACCATAAGTGCTAATGACTCCATTCGTTTTTGTGGTTGTAGGGGCTGTTGATTGGAGTACACTAAAAGAAACCTGATCTCTCTAGGACATTCAGAAGCCAAGTTATAAGCCCACAAATGTGTAACTGGACCACTTCTTTAAATTGACACCAGATCCGGTGACCTTTGGGGCATTGTTTGACCCCCTTAGGAAAGTGCTATCATCATGAAACGTTCAGATCACTTACAACTCAATAGATTCTACCTTCATGTAATGTTTCAGCCCGATTGGACCTTGTTTTCACACAAATGGACCCAGAATGATGTGAAATTGTGCTTCGTGCAACATAATTCTGGGTGCCATTTAAAAACCATAAGTGCTAATTGTTTGAATGCTGTTAAGCATTCAAACTATTGTTTTCCTGTTTCTCTTTATTGTTTGAATGCTGTTAAGCATTCAAACTATTGTTTTCCTGTTTCTCTTTATTGTTTGAATGCTGTTAAGCATTCAAACTATTGTTTTCCTGTTTCTCTTTATTGTTTGAATGCTGTTAAGCATTCAAACTATTGTTTTCCTGTTTTTCTTTATTCTTATTCTGCTTCCGTACACTTTTTGAACCGCTTCTTCTCCTTCAAATTTTGAGCTATTTCAACAATTTTATACCAAAACGTTCAGCTCGTTAAGCTCTTTCCGGCTATTACTTTTGGCATTGATATCTTTAAAATTTTTCGAGTTATTAAGCTTTTTCTGCAAAAATTTTCCCATTGAAATGAATGGGATTGGTCAATTTTCAGCAAATTCCTATCACTTTTTTGACCTAAAACTCTACTGGGTTCCTTTTAACTCAGAGACTTCATTCAAAGTTTAACAAACTCACAAGACTTTCCTGTTTAACATATTAAAGAGGCTTTTTGATATCTTTTACGGTTTTTCTAAAATCGCAGGTAGAAGTTGAGGTACGACTTGAAATTTTCAGAAAAATTCACAAAAGTTATAATGGGGAAAGATAGGAGCAGTGACCCTCCCTTGCTCCATTTCTGGCATTGTAGCAAGAGAACCGTAGGTCCGATTGAAATGAAACACACACTGGCTTACAGCTAACAAAAATACCTTCGTTTTGAGCTATAATCCATGACTGTACTCCAAACATTGTGGTCGTACGGTTAACTTGTTTGAGAAAATTCAAATTTAAAAAAATGTCTCTCCCCACTGTAAACTGAAGATTCCGCACTCTAACTTTTGAACTTCACATCTTCTGTGAACAACTCTTTACTACCCCCAGACCGTTTGGACTACCAAAACAAATTATAACTCAAAAAGTAGGAATTTTTGTCAGCTTTTCAGAATGGGTTTCATTTTCTCTGTAGGTGTTACCGTTCTTTAGCTACAAGCCTCAGAAGGAGGAGAGACCCAGATTCTGTCTCATTGAAACCCATGTTAAAGGAAGAGAGATTTTCTCCTGAGATCGGCTTCACACAGCTAAAAGTTTCTCGTCATAGCTTCTAGATAATTCATGGTAGGCACATACAAATCGGCACAGATGATCATCAAAGTCTTCTGCCACTCACGCTTTTTGAATTTTTCAAATCGGTGCAGTACTTTTCGAATGGTGATGAGAAGTTTGACAGGTCCAATTTCACTTCTGAAGGACAGATTTTAAGGCTTCTCTCATTAACAGGAGTACAGCTGCAGGCCTCCAACAGCCAAGGGGAAAAGGCGGGAAAACAGTGCTGCTCTCTGATTGGTTGAAAGTGTTCAACCATTTTCTGTCCAATCAGGATCCAGCACCCACACAAATGACACATCAAATCGACCAGTTTGGTCTCAGGAATCTTGTATTCAATTTTAAATGCGTTATCTGTTACCATGGCAACACAAGAAGCTACATATCACTTTAATCAAGTCTCATAGGAATGAATATTAAAAAGCTGAATGTTTAGCCAATAACAGACTCCTGTTTTTGATCTTTTTGAACCATTTGTACTTCAAACTAGAAACATGTTCAATTTGATTGACCGTCAGAAGATGGGAAAGTGCCCCGCTCCCTCCCAGCTCCCTGATTGGTTGAGAGAGGTCAATCATCTTCCGGCTAAATGGAATAACACACCCACGCATGTGAGGCATCAAATCGATCGGCTAGGCCTAAGGAATCCATCCATCCAACCAACCAACCAACCAACCATCCATCCATCCATCCAGCCAATCAACCATCCATCCATCCATCCATCCAACCAACCATCCTTCCATCCGTCCTATCCCTGCATCCATCCATCCATCCATCCAACCAACCAACCAACCATCCATCCAACCATCCATCCATCCAACCATCCATCCATCCATCCAACCGACCAACAGACCAACCATCCATTCATCCATCCATCCATCCTTCAATCCCTCCATCCCTCCATCCATCCAAGCAACCAACCAACTAACCAACAGACCAACCATCCATCCATACATCCATACATCCATCCATCCATCCAACCAACCAACCAACCAACCAACCAACCAACCATCCATCCATCCATCCATCCAACCATCCAACCATCCATCCATCCATCCATCCATCCATCCATCCATCCATCCATCCATCCATCCATCCATCCATCCATCCTTCAATCCCTCCATCCCTCCATCCATCCAAGCAACGAACCAACTAACCAACAGACCAACCATCCATCCATCCATCCATCCATCCTTCAATCCCTCCATCCCTCCAAGCAACCAACCAACTAACCAACAGACCAACCATCCATCCATCCATCCATACATCCATCCATCCATCCATCCATCCAACCGACCAACAGACCAACCATCCATCCATCCATCCATCCATCCATCCATCCAACCAACCATCCAACCATCCATCCAACCAACCAACCAACCAACCCCATACACTTAAAACTAAAGTAGCAGCATAGCTGACAATTTAACGCTAGTCAGCTCATTTGAACAGTTTTGCTTTGTTTCAGCTTCAGCAATTAGTTTCTGAATTCAGCATATGATGCTTATTTCACAGTTCAGCTAAATGTAAAAATTAAACTGTTAAACTAGTCCTACTGAAATAACAGGTGTTTAGACATTTTAGCTGTCCAATTTTTTAAACAGTTTTCACAGATTTGTTTTCTGCTATTTATGATTAGTTTTCTTGATTCTTCACTTACTTTTTGTGCTTTTTTTTTTGCTTCTTTGTGCTTTTTGCTTTCACATCTTTCACTACGTTCAGCTCATTTAACAGTTTAGCTTAGTTTCAGCTTACTTCAGCTATTCAACAACTTCAGCAATCCGTTTCTGAATTCGGCTTATGCTACTCATTTCACAGTTCAACTAAATATAAAAATTAAACTGTTAAACTAGTCCTACTCAAACAACAAGTGTTTAGACCTTTTTGCTGTCCAGATTTTTAAATAATGTTCAGATTTCAGTTTTCTGCTGTTTAGGATTGATTTGTCCGGTCTTCACTTTTTGTGCTTTATTTACATTTTGGTGCTTTTTGCTTCTAAATCTTTCAAAACATTCAGCTCGTTTTAACAGTTTTGCTTAGTTTCAGCTTCAGCAATTAGTTTCTGAATTCAGCATATGATGCTAATTTCACAGTTCAGCTAAATGTAAAAATTAAACTGTTGAACTAGTCCTACTAAAATAACAGGTGTTTAGACATTTTACCTGTCCAGTTTTTTTAGACAGTGTTCACAGATTTGAGTTTTCTGCTATTTAGAATTAGTTTTTTTGATTCTTCACTTACTTTTTGTGCTTTTTTTTTTGCTTCTTTGTGCTTTTTGCTTTCACATCTTTCACTACGTTCAGCT